>NW_027461253.1:0-147500 GCF_030463565.1 Pelecanus crispus
TCACACCAAAGACAAGCCCTGTGGTCTCCTCTGCGGTCAGACCGCCCAAAAGTCCCAGGCCATCAGGCTAGAAGGCACCTACATCAAAGTCTTTGTGAGGCCAAAGACACAGGAAGGATCCCAGGGGCATCTGTCAGGGCCACTGATTCAAGCTGGGGAAGGACATACTGACCGCAGCTGATCCCCACTGCTTGACGGCAGCTCCCAGAACAACTCCGACCACTGAGACACAGCACGCACCAGCAACACGCATTTTCTCCTTAATGACCCACCGCTTTCTGCCCATTTGTAGCCCTTCTCCCAGGCTACTGCCAAGGACGGCTGCTACAAACCTGGCCTGGCCTGGGGACTTGGTCCTCCAAAGCCAAGGCCTGCACCCGCTCCAGGAGCACCAGTCCTGTCCCTCCCCCAAAGACCATCCTGGGCAGGACATGGAGGTGCCACCAAGACCTGCCATCCAAGGAGACATCAACGGCCCCACCCATTCCCTGGGCTGAATTGACACCAGGGGTCAGCTGCCCCCAGCCTCAGTGCTGGCTCCCTGGAACAGGAAAGGCAACAGAGCAAGTCCTGGGGACATGAGGACAATTCTCCTCCATCACGCTGAGAAGCTGCATTTTCCTCCCCCCACCCCCAGCCTCTCCCTCACCACCCGCACTTTACCTTCCAGGTACTGCAGCAGGAGGGGGATCTCAGTCGCCCACACTGGCCCCAAGGCTCTGTGGATCCAGCCGTGGAGAGCCTGCAGCAGCTGCAAGGCAGCGACCGTGCGTTCGCTGCTCGCGTAAGGAGCCGCTGCCACCACCTAGGCAAGGGCAGGAGAGAAGGGTCACTCCTGCTGCCAGAGCCACAGCTTCTCCCGGGAGGGAGGGAGGGAGGGAGCCTGGTGCCACTCGGCCAGCAGCAGGCAGCCGATGGCTTCACCTGGGGTGCTGCCAGCCCCAAGAGTAGAGTGGGATCCCCAATGGGCTCGGGCAGGCTCGGCATGCTGCCTCCTCCTCGGGGGCTCCCAGCACTGGCCTTAACAGCACATCCGCCCTGGGCTCTCCCACCACCCCTGGCCAGAAAAGCTCTTTCCCCAGGGCCCCACTACTCACCAGCAGTCGAGTCAACAGGGCCTGGGGAGCCGGCAGCTGGGCTGCGGGGAGGAAGAAAGGCTGGGTGAGCCGACAAGCCCCCACCGTGCTCTGCCCCGTGCACCTCCGATGCCCCACACAGGGCTGAGGGCTGCGAGCAGCTGCACTGCCACAGCGCTGGCCCGGGGGGGCTCCCCAGGGCTGCCCAGCATGAGATGAAGGCAGCTCATGGCCAGGAATGAGTCCTGGCTCACCAGCAGAGTGCTGCGAGCAGGAGAGCCAGGCCTCTGCACCGGGCAAGGTGCAGCAGCACCTGCTTCTACCCTTTGGTTTTCCTGGGCTCCTGCTCAGGGCTGGTGGGGTGCAGGGAGACACAGTCTGGCCCGGCCCCTGGCCAAACCCAGCCGCACTCACTGGGGCTCCTACCTTGCTCCTGGGAGTCCATGCCATCCAGATCTTCCTCTTCTTCCTTGCACCCTGCTCTCTCCCATCTCTCAACTAGGGCTCGGAGACAGCAGGAGAGCGGGATCAGCATGCCGCTGTACTGGGCTGGCACCACGTACTGCAGCAGCCTTGGCCACAGGAGCTGCAGAGAAGCAGCGGGCAGTTTGCCACATTGGCATTTCCACTCAGCTCAAAGACAAAAAGGGTGGTCTGCGTTTCCCTGAGCCTTGTGCACTTCAGCACACATGAGGGGAGAGGTTCAGGGCATGGGGGTGCATGAGGAAAAACATCCCGAAGGCAAGAGGAAGCCACAGCAGCAGGGCAGAGGGTGACTTACTTTGGTCATCCCTCTCAGAGAGACATCCAGCGAGCTCAGGATGTCCATGCACAGGGCTTGAAGAGCTCCATCCTCTTGGGTTTCGCAGGCAAAAAGGCCTCCTGCCACCTGTAAGACAGAGTTGGCAAAATCCCCATTACTCTCGGCTCCTGACTGAGACAGCTCAGGCACAACTCACCAGTGCTCCTGTGCCAGCCTCCTGGCAGCACTGATCTCCTGAAAGGGGAACAAGGACAGCCGGACCCAGCTCAAGGACCAGGTCCCGGACCCTGGGAAGGACTGGAAGCCTGGGAGCAGAGAGCGACGCTGCTTGTCTGCACAGTCCCCCAGGGCCTAAATGCTGCTCTCATGCCAGCAAAGCAGAGGTGAGGAACGTGCCCTTCAGCATTGTTGTAACTCGGTGCCAGCCCTGGCAGGAGCACGCTCAGCCCGACAGATGCAGAGGAGCACGCAGAAGCCCTTTCCTTTGCCCTGCTCCCAAAGCAGAGCCTCCCCAAGCCTCAGAGCAAAGTGACACACACAGATCTCCCAGCTAGAGGGAAGCTTCAGCCAGAGGGAAGATCCTCAGCAAGTCAGTGGGAGGCTCAGCCATCCCCAGCTTTCATCTCCTGGGCACCCAGCTGGAAATGCTCATGGAAGGGATGGCCAAATGGCCTGTCCCCTTGCCAGAAGGGATGCAGGCCCCCAGACTGCTATTGGATGGGCAGGGTGTGTTTTGGAGGGCTAGGGCACAAGAACACCACAGAAATCTCCTCTAGCCAGGCCCACCTGTCTGCACTGGCTGTGTTTTGCTGATTGTCCATGAGCATTTAAGGATGAAGGATGTCCTGTCCCTACCAGCCCCTCCCTTTGCAAGGTGGCTTTGCAGAAGGCGCCTGTGGGCACAGCTCAGCCCATGGGGTGTGCAGGCAGCCCCACAGTCCTGGGTGGCATGCCCGGGTGCAAACCCACATCATCCACTGACATCTCCACCAACATCAGCACAGACGCCCACAAGGAACAGCCATTGGGAGGCCACTCCGATGGCAGTGCCAACCCTGATGGCCCTGCAGCGTTGAGCTCTCCATGGCCAAAGATGCTTGCAGGAGCTCTCAGCGCAGTCAAGGCACCGGTCAAAGCTCTGAGTGTCCTGCTCTGCCCTTACCAGTCTGCCCGAGGTCCGTCTGAACTCGATGAAGATGTGCCCCACCACATCCCATGCCCAGCGGCTCTCTGAGCCGGAGCTGAGCAGCTCCCTGATGAACTCCAGAACTGCCCTTCGCACCTGCCAGGAGAGAGTGAGGTTACGATCCTCCTGTTCAAAATCCAAAAGGAAGATGCCTTTGCTTGGGGGCAGCCTTTGTGGCTCAGGGAGAGATGATGAGTGCACGGCAGCAGCTTTCACTCCTGGCACCAGGGCTGGGCTTTAGCACCAGGCTGGATGGGCATTTGCCCCACAGAGCACAGCAACCTGCCTGCTCCACTCTGCCAGCTCTCCCCGGGGAGGAGCCATCACCCACCACCTGGGCGACGTGCTGGCGCTTTCCCAGGCACTCCAGCTCTGCCCCGAGGGTTTCTCTGCCTCCCCTGGTGGCACTGTCCCTTCCCAAACCAGCTCACCTGGGCACTGGGGTTGTTGCACACGGATCGCACGGCCTCCACCACCTGGGGCAGCTTCTCTCTTGTCGCAGGTGCTGGAAGACATACAGAGAGGTGTGCGTTGAGGCACAGCCTAGATGGCAGAAGGGATCCCTTGAAGATACCAAGTTTTTCGCACACCAACGGGACAGAAAAGTGGGGTCTGACTGACTTCACAGGAGGCAGTGGCATAGCCAGAGCAACTCTGTTTCTACAGGCACAGCTATTTTATAGGGACTGAAAGCTATGGTAATATGGTAACACAGAAGACAAGACAAATGGCGTGGATACAAGCAGCTCCTGTGCACACCAGCCCACCCGCCAGCCTGCCCGTGTTACTGAGCTTGGAGCATCGTCCCTGGTGTGCCGCCATTTCTAACTGCTGGGGGAGTGCTTGAGCCTTGTTGCAGGGTGCCAGCTCTGCTGGGGGACCTGCTCTTTGTAGCTCCTTTTGGGTGCAGGTGCACCACTTTCAGCCCATTCCTGCTCTCAGCCCAGCAGCCCCAACCCCTGCCTTGTGTCCCTGGTCCGTGGCACTGACCATCAGAGTGGGCCAGGGCTCCCAGCAGGCCCAGGGCTGCCACGCAACTGGCTTCGCTCCCACCGCTCAGCTGGGAGTGTAGAAACACAACCGTCTCCTCAGGGCAGCTTTGCGCTGTGGGGAAGAAATCACATTCTGCGTTAGCAGGCAGCTGCCCCTGACCGCCAAGGACAGGGAGAGAGCTGCCATGGCACGGCGGGGCATCGCCCAGCCTCCTCTCCTTACCCTGCAGCATGATGCAGCGGGATAGCACTGCCTTATGGGCTGGGCCAGGCTCCTTGGTCACATCAGAGAGCTGTGGGAACAAGGTCCATTTTAGAGAAAGTCACATCAGTGTTGACAGGGACTGAAAAGAAACAGTGCTCTCTGCTCGCCTCTCCCAGGGCACTCTGGGCACAGGATCCACAGCCAAAACCCAGCCCACACCACAGTGGCCCCGGGCACACACAGAGGTTTGCAGCAGCCCAGGCTGCCCAGGAGCTGAGACTGAGCAGCGTTAAAAGGCTGCCCTTAGGGTGCCAACGCTCCAGAGTCCGCCTGCAACTTGGCCAAGAGGGAAATTGCTGTGGGAACCGGGCTGCCCCTCAGGCCCATTCCAAACAGCCAGGATCAGGCCTCCTGCAGCCTTAAGGTGGCACCTAGGTGACAAATCCTGGCATCCTCCTGGCCTGCAGGAAAGTCCTGGCGGAGGGACACCCTGCCAGGTTCTGCCCTGTCCTGCCCTGCCCTGCCCTGCCAGCCAGCAGGTCTTTCCCCTCCATGGCAATCAGGTGTGCAGGCCCCAGGCTGGCGGCAGGGCGCAGGCTCCCCTTACCTGGCGGTGCACAGCGGTGCTGATGGCAAGAGCTGTGCCCTGTGGGATGGGCGTCTGAACTCCCTCCAGTATCTCCAGGACATAGCTGAGGCTCTACAAGAGAACAGGGGAGGAAGAGGAGGCTAAAGGCACCTGGGAAAGGAGAAACCCAGCACATCTGGGATAAGGGGAGTCCCTAGCACCAGCTCCCAGGGAAAGCCCCAAACCCTCCTAAATGGGGCTTCTTGCTTGCAGCATCAGGAGGGTCTCTTTCCTCTGAACAGAGCCCAGTGTTGACAATTCAGTTTCCCGGCACTTCCCACTCATCAGACCTTGCCCTTCACTGGACAGGATTGGACATGGCCCTGGGCGTTAGGGCAAAGCTCTTTCCGCACACAGAGCCCCAGGGAGGTGGCAATGCCTCATTTCCTGAGAAGATGAGCCGCAGGGACTCTTGCCTCTCTCGTGCCCCCCTGGGTTTCTCTTTTCTTGTCCAAAGAGCCCAGGAAGCCTCAGGCTTCCTCTGATCTCCTTGTTCCTTCTCTAAGGGCGTCCCAGCTCCTCCTGGCACCCCACAGCTCCCCAGCACCTCGTGGCACTCTCATAGATGCCCCCCAGGAGCCACGCTGAGCCTTGCGCAAGACCTCACCTTGGTGACCCGGGAGGTGTCTCGGACCTCCTGGTATTGGTGCAGGAGCCAGAGGAGCTGCTCACAGGCATGCTCTCGGTTCTGCTCCTCATGCAGAAGGACCCCCATCATGGCAGCCACTGCCCCGAGGACAGCCTGCTTGTCCTGAAGAGAGAAGGGAGAGGCTCTGCTTAGAGGGCTGAAGGTCTGCCTAGTGCTCAGCATCCCCTGGACACCAGTCTGTCCTTCCCACTGGGAGGGGTTTCCTTTCCTTTCTGCCCTGCTGGAGAAGGGCTCACTCCAGAGAGGAAAGAGCACTTCCCCATGCTGATACCCCACCCTTCCTGCAGAAAGGCCCCAGGACTTGGCTGCTTCCTGCCAGGGAGCCCCTAGTCTCAGGCACGGTGCCAACAGGCTCCTGGCTTGGGGTGCCTTGTCACTCAGACCACTCCCTCCCCTCGCCCCTCTGCTCGCACCCAACTGAGCACAGACAGACCCACCAACGTGGATGTCTCTGCTGTGGACCCAGGCGTGGAAAGCAGCACTTCTCACCTCTTCATCCTTGCAGTCCAGCCGATTTACCACCACATAGCGGAACACCGGGTAAATGGCTTCACAGAAGTGTGCTACCCCCTTGAGAGGGAACGGGCATTGCTCCCGGTTGCCAAAGTATGTATTGACTGCTTTTGACCATTGCTCAAGAACTGCACCAGGAGAAAGGAAAAGGGAGCATGTGAGAGTCTGCAGCAGGGACGGTCCCTTGCATCCACGCCCAAGCCTGCTTTAAGGACAGTCCCAGGCTCCAGCAGGGCTCAGCCCAGGACCAGATCTGGATCTGAGGGCAATCTGTGCTCTTGAGGCATCTGGATTCAAACACCCCATTGTTTCGCTCCTCCTCGCTCTTGCACCTTCTCCTCCTCAAATGGCCTGTTCCCCTCCAGCATTTCTCACTGCAGCCCCTTCCCTTCCCCACACACATGCCCTTTCAGAGCACGGATTTTAATCCCAGAGGAAAGCAGGGGAACAGAAGCCATGGAAAAGGACCTAGGAGTTCCTCTGTGCAGCGCCACCATGTCCTGCCCTCAGGAACCTCCTGGGCTTCCCCTCTCCTTCTGCATACTCACAGGAGTTTGGGAATACCAAGGCTTGACCTCGCTGCAGGCTGCACCCACCATGTTCCCTCTGAGATCCCATGAAGGCATTGAAGGCCACCCCAGCCCTGCCCCAGGGGCCCCGGCCAAGGAGCTGACACTCACCACTGCAGACAACGTGCAAGATCTGGCCACTCCCCACCTGGCTCAGCACAGTGCGCAGGGCGAGCAGCGTCATCCCCATGAAGGGGATGCACCGCAGGGCTGCAGAGAAGGCAGGGACAGAGGGACCAAGGTCAGTGATAGACATGGGAGACTGGGGTCGATCTCTGGCAAGGCTGGGGCTGCTGGGCCATGCAGGGCATGCCAGAGGGCATGGGGAGGGCTGCCTTCCCCAAGGGGAACACAGGAAAGCCCTTTGGGGAAATGGGGAGGAGAGTGGGGGACAGACACCCCACGGGTTTGTTTCCAACAGGTGCCCACCCTTCAGGAACTGGGATTGGGCTGGTAAGGCAGAGCTGCCAGCTGGCCCTGGCTTGGAGCAAGGAGGCACAGCAACTCCATAGCCCCCCAGTTCAACACAGAGTGTTTAGGGAGGGGGAGGATCCCTTCTCGCTATTATCACAGACCCCTACCCAAACCAGGAGGCCGAGGGTGCCGTACCATAGCTGCGGGCCATTTTGCCCAAGGTGAGGAGCACAGTCTCATCAGGGACCTTCCCCATGGCCTTCAGGTGGCTCTGGAGCTCAGACATGACAAAGTGGAAGTGGGAGCGGGCCAGAGCCACCAGGACATCGCTAGCGGCCGTCTTCACATCACCTGTCACACCCTGCAAAAGCATCACAGGCTAAACACTCCCAAGAAAAAGGCTGAGGCATTCAGACAGGCTGAATGACCCCATGTCCTCTGTGAAACCCCTTGGGGCAGCTGTGCTCAGGGCCAGGCAGCTGCTGCCTCTTGCTCCCTAGGGTAGGCGAGTAGCTCCCTTGCAAGACAAGGGAGGCATTTCCCCGGCACAGCCCCGTGCCACTGGCTCCTCTCCATGGAGATGCCAGGAACAAATTGTTGCAGACTTGAAACCCCCCTGGGACCTCTCTGTGGGGCTGGTGGGTTCCCATGGCTCTTCCTCAAGGCAGGAGGAATAACCTTGAGCTTGAACCCAGCTCTCTCTCAGTTAGAAACAGCCCCAAGTCCGCGTGTCTGCACAGCTCTCTGCATCCCCTCGCCAAATTCCCTGTAATGACGAGTCCCCAGAATCTCTTCCCTTAGGACCTCCGCTGGGTCTGAATAACCACGGAACATCTCTGCGCCACTCTGTATTTCCCCCCAAACCAGGGGCAGAGGCAGGCTGCTTTGGTGGCCTTGAAAGAGGACAAGCTCACCTGGGCTGCTCGCATGTCACTGGATGCCTCTGCTATTAGGCGGTTCACGACACCGCTTGTCAAACAGCCATCATCTCCCTGCAAGATCCTCTCCAGCTCCTGGTATGTCTCCACTCGGTCACCCTGGGGACAGACCACAAAGGGGAGTGATGGGACTTGCTTTGCCCTCTTTTCCAGGGAGCCACGAGAGAGACCTGCTGCCCCCCAAATCGTCTGTGTGACATGGGCACGAGGTACGAGCTGCAGGCATCAGTCAGGACAGCCATGGGCAACACTAAGATCTTCCGCAGCGCCTCTGATGCTAGCAGAGAGCCAGATAGGGAGATCAACTCCACCAGGGTAAATGGCCGTGCAGGAGCCAAGGAAGTCACTCCTGAGGATGCGGGATGGTGGAGGTCAGAGGGAAAGTGCCAGGCGAGGAAGGGTGTGACTGTTCACTCAACTCCTGCCTAGGTTTTGGCTAACCCAGCTCATGCTAAGGCCTCATGTATACTGGGAGCAGCACCATTAGGTCAAAGCAAGAGCACCATATAGGCAGGGCAGGCGGCCAGAAAGAGCTAAAGGGCCATGATGCAGCCATTATCACCTGCAGATTGCTGTCTGCGGCAGGCATTGTCTTTTGTCTAGCAGTTTCCTCAGAGTCCACTACTTTATGGAAATGGCATAGACCAAACCTCCAAGCTGGAGGGTATAAAACATCAGCTTACTCAAAAAGCTTTTGAAGCGGATCCAACAGCAGCTGAGCGGCTGAAGCTTTCATGCTTCCTGGTGTGATAGAGGGGATCCCTGCACTGTGACGGAGGAGGGATGAGCCCTCTCACCGTCGGCTAGGTAACTAATTCTTTTTTTTTGCTCATAGGTGCACTACATTAACAGTTATGGGTTGTAAGTTTTGAAACTTATGACTTGACCGGTTAAGAAGTGAATTCATGTGATAGACTAGTCTGGGCAAAAGGGGATTGAGCACCCCTGTTCATCGAGTTCATGTAGTGTATTTCTTAATGAGCTCATAAAATAAAATTTAGATCAGGGAGTATGTTGTCCTGTAAATTTGAGAGCTCCAAAGAGACTGTGACAAAGGGGAAGGCTTGGGAACGAGACCATGGCCCGAGGAGGGGAAGCCACGAGCACTCTGCACCTTGGGGCACAGCATTGCTCCTCACACTGGCAGGAGCACTGGTTCTGGGACAGTTCCCAAACCAAAGCTAAGGAGGGGCCTTGGACACTTGGACAAAGGTGCCGGAGAGATGCTGAGATTTATGCCAGAGGCTTTGCCTTGCCCAGGAGTGTGCTGCGAGCTCCTGGGGAAAGGAGTGGGGAACAGTGGCCTTAGTCCAGCTTGAGCAGAGGGTTAGCGCCTGGGGACAAAGAGCCTGCAGGAGTGCAGAGGTGCCGTCAGGTGAAATCCCCCTCTGCCCTGGCTCCCTGGGGAAGCCAGGGGCAAGGAGGGGAGCCCTCAACCCCCGCCCCGCCTTACCTCATGGTCTTGCAGCTGCTTTAGCAGAGAAGTCCCAACGGCCGCAAAGGTAGTGACGGCCGCAGGGACAGTCCCTGTTGCCCTGCCTCCATCCTCAGAATGCACAGGTCTGGCCTGGGAACATATGCATGGGCACAGAGCTGGAAGAAAAGAAAGAAAAGTATTGCTGGCTGCAGGGCTTCACACCAAGGAGGGGTAAGGAGGCAGGAGGGCAGTCAGTGGGATGATGGGAGAGAGTCTTCCCCGCACTGCAGCACTGGGAAGACCACCTTGGGGGACTGGGCCCATTCTGGGCTCCCCAGTGACAGAACAGCAGCAATGTGCTGGAGCAAGTTCAGTGAGGGGGCCCCAAGCTGGAGAGGGGATGGACATGGGGCTCTGTGAGGAGAGGCCAGGAGGGCTGGGCAGCCCCAACAAGAGACAGCTAGGCCAGGTTGTCTCTGAGCAGTCCCCAGCTGCCCCATGGAGGGCAGGGAGAGGATGGAGCCAGAGCCCTCTCAGAGGTGCCTGGCAGCAAGATGAGAGGTGATGGGGATGCAGCCCCTAGCACCTGGCTGGGACAGACACTGCCTCCAGTAGGCGTCAGCCCCTAACCTCCCACCAGCCCCTCACCTCTCAGCACTCTCATCCTCCTCATGGCAGCAGGATCTCCCAGATCAGTGCACTGCTCTCTCTGGGCAAAAGCCATGAGAAACTGGGGCAGCACCAGCCCCAGGAGGAAGATATAGAGCCTGGCCATTGTGACCCCCCTGTGGGGTGTGGCACCTCACAGAGGGCTGCTGTGACACAAGGTCACAGGGACACATGCTGGGGACACACCATGGGGCAGGGACCACACACGGCAGCATCCTGGGGACCCCCACAGGCCCAGAAATGCAGGATTTCCCCATTCTCCATCACTTGAATTCACTCATGGTCCTCAAATAGCTTTAGCAAAGACTTTCTGCAGACAGCCCTTCCCAGCTCTGTCCTTGATCCATGTCCCCCTCCAGGAAGCCATCCCTGGAAACATTCAAGGTCAGGTTTGACAGGGCTCTGAGTAACCTGATCTAGTTGAAGACGTTCCTGCTCATTGCAGGGGGATTAGACTAGATGAGCTTTAAAGGTCCCTTCCAACACAAACTATTCTATGATTCTATGACCTGAGGCAATGTGGTCTCAAGGGGACTGTGGTGGTGCACACACACCACCCCCCCACGCCTTATTCCTCTTTCTCTTCAACCGCTTTATGATCTCAGGAATTCCAGGCCACTATTTTTGTGTAGCGAGTTAGTCAGTTAAGCGCCCCTTAATTGTACCAGAAACTCCTACATGGCTGAAGCAGAGAGCAGCCCTGTCCTTATCAAAATCTTTGTATTATCGCTAACAGGGGAAGTGAGAACAGCTACCCCTGACAGACTTGAAACAGAGTGGTATCATCGTTACTGGAATTCCAGCAACTACTGATCTGAATTGTGGCTCAGATGGAAATTTACTGGTGATTAAAGTCAATCATCTCACAATCCTATAAACAGCAGTCCTAAGTGAGGCCCTTTGAGCTCTCCTGCACTGCCATGGGCTGCACCAGCATCTCCCTCCAAGTGCAATGCCTCTCAGAGCTAGCAAAATCTTAAAGTTTGCTAAAACCAGAAATCCATTGCTGAAGACCGACAGCGGAGCCTGGGCTGAAACCCTTCACTCCTCGAGGCTCAACCCTCACCCGTTGAGAAATGCCAAGACATTAGACGCGAGTATTTCATTGACCTTGAGGGGAATTTTTAACAGGTATACCATTTTTACATATGTATTCATGTTTGTGTGTATGCATGTGTGAATCAGTTTAAGCAGTCTGTAGATGTACGATTTAGTTTCCAAGTGAGTCTTATACTGCTGCCTTATCCTTATTCCTATAAACCGTTGACCAAGTCTGAGACTAAGAGTGGACCCAGCCGCACCTCGACTCCTCTCTGAGAAGGAGTTTAGAAAGCAAAGGGGTCTATTCTGAACCTCGTGACTCAGCGGGAGGGTCCTCCTTATCCCCTGCATACACAATCATGAATCACTTTATGAATCATTCCAACTCAGTGTAACTTAATTTTCCTTTATGCACTTCCACGTAGTAATAGAGTGAACCTTGCCATCTTCGAATCTTTAACTAAGTCACTGTTTTGACCAGTTTTCTCTAATCACTTTGTTAATCACTGATGACTGAGTGCTATTAAAATATTACAATCAAATCCTGCGATTTGCTACCAGTAAATTCTAAACTGCTACTAAATCAAGCTGTGTAAAGTCACTCATTCACAATAAATTGACATAATCAGCAGGATTCATAAACCTGCATTCGTGACAGGGACTGACCTGGCCTTTGCCCTCTGCATTTTTGTGCCCTGTTTTTCTCCAAAGAGGAGGATCCCGCCTGTGTCCGTGTGTGCCCTCCCCTATGTCTCCTCCAAGAACGTTTGCTCCCACTCTCCAGCCAGGACCAAACTAGGCAGAAACTTGAGACCTCCAACCCATCAGACCCAACTGTGTCACAAAAAGACAAAGGAGACTTGTATTCAAATGGAATATCTGTTTGCTGGACTGTGGATGAGCATGGGACAGCTGACCTTCCTAGAAGGTTTCTCAGCTCAAATCCAGACGAAAGGATGACCAGAACTGCCATCTCTACTAGAGTAGGAGATGCACACATATCCAAGCCCTTCATGCTACTGGGCTGGCATAGGATTGCATGTGGGTTCAGAAAGAAATTACCCTACAGTCCTTAGGTCTCTTTGAAAGGGTCGATATGTGCACATCTGTTGGTTTTTTGGGTGTGGGGCTGGGGGGGGGGGGGGGGGGGGCTGTGGTGCTGTTACCTCTTAAGTCAGGACACAGGCAATTTGAGACATCTTGCTGTTATTTGACTGTAGTTTTCCATGCTGGGTTGTCGGCCTCTGCCTAAAGAATAAGGGAGTGGAATAGGGAATAAGGGAGAGGAAGAGGAAGAGGAGGAAAAAGAAAGAGGAACAGGAAGATGACTAGGAAAATGCGGAAAAAGAGAAACAGGAGAAGAAGAATGCACAGGAATAGAAGGAGGAAGAGGATAAGGAAGAGGAGGAGAAGGTGGATGAGGAGGAGAAAGAATAAAAAGAGGAGGAGGAACAAGAGGAGGAACAAAAGGAGAAAAGAGGAAGAAGATGAAGAGGAGGAAGAGAATGAAGAGGAAGAGGAGAAGGAGGAGGAGAATTAAAAGGAGAAAGATGGCAGAAAAACAAGGACGATGAAAAGGAGGAGCAGGAGGAAAAGGAGGAGCAGATGGAAAAGGAAGACAAAGCAAAGGAGGATGAACATGAATATGAAGGAGGAATAGGAGCAACAGGAGGAGGAGGAGGAGAGGAAAAGGAAGAAGAGGAGGAAGAACAGAAGAACAAGAGGACAATGATCATGAAGGCCAGAGGGAGGAACAGGAGGAGGAACAGCAGGAGGATGAGGAGGAACAGAAGGAGGACAAGGAGGAACAGGAGCACAAGAGACAGGAACAAGAACAGGAACAGGAAAAGGAGGAGAAGGCAGAGTAGGTAGGTAGATGTGGAGTAATTGCTGGAGGTGGCTTAGACATTAGACTTAGATTTACAATTTCAAGAAAAACACAGCATTGAAGAAGCTGTCCAGATGAAATGCAGGTGGATGCAAGGAATCTATCCCATCAGGGAGTTCCCTAAGCCTGCAACCTTGGATGTCGGCAACATGAGGGGAGCCTGGTGCACTGGCTCTAAAGGGAGTTGCCCAGAGGGAGGAGTGGTGTGGAGACACCACGGCCAAGCTCTGTGATAAGGGACTCAGAAGAGGACCATGGCACCGATGAGCTGCATAATCGATACCCTGAGCCAACAAGCTGTCATGATTTTGACAAAATACTGTCCTTTTGGTAAACTTTGCTCATTATAATGTCATTATAATACCAAAACACACCTCCATCCCAAAACCTACCCGCCTCTAAGGTGAGACCACTCCTCACTGAGCCTGCACTCTGAATTTTTTGAGCCTGTACCTTTAAAACGAAGCAAGAAAGTTTTACACCAATCATAACAAAAGTATGTATGACTAGAGTCCCTCGAGCTCCACCTGAAAGATAAAAGTACTATAAATTGGCCTAAGAGAGAGGGGATGTTAGGGAAGATACCATCGTGTACTACTCTGACCTCTGGGATCAGTAGACGGGCTGAGCCTCTCTTCCCCCCCATCGGGACGCCTTTGGGTAAGAATCTAACACTTGGTTATACCAAGTGCACACACACACACACCCCCCATCATCGCGCGAAACTTAGAAACCTCTATAGAGTCGCTTTAGGTCTTTTGATGCATCTGTGTTATTCCAAAGCTTTGGTATTTGCATGTGCCTTGCAGTCAGTGAATTTATCACCGGTAATCCAAAGAACCTGTGTGTCTGTTGCTTTAATAAATTGCTTTGATTTATTAGTCTAGTGTGATAGTGGTCATTGAACGCGACCAGACGCTTTAAGTGTGGCCGTGATAGTTCATGCAGCACGACTAGACGAAAGGTGCCTACGTTATTTGTGAATCCGTAATCGTGATAGTTCAGTGTACTGAACACGACCGGTCTTATAACGATAAATTGGGTACCTTCCAAAGCCTCTCTTGACACAACAGTAGAGAGGAGGAGGAAGAAGAGGAGGAAGAAAAGGAGGAACAAGAGAAGGACAAAAAAGAACAGGACTTGCCTACTGGAGGCAGTAGTCAAGGGCCCAGGTGGTGTTCCTCCAGTCCTGCCAGCGAAGAGGCAAGGGTGTGAGGAGAAGGGCACTACTAGGACAAGTCAGTAATTGGCCATGGAACTGGTGTTGGTAACAGGGCTTAGGTTCTGTGACCATGGGACCCTGTTTGCTGGTCAGCCTCTGCTGGGGAGAGAGGATCCACCTCACGAAGTAGGGCAAAGCTGTTTTCGCCAGCAGGATGTCTGACCCCATAAGGAGGGCTTTAAACTGAGAAGGACGGGGAGGGAGAAAGCAACCTGCAGTCCTGTGAGGGAGTGACAGACAGGATCGCTGAGCAAAGAGCAGGGGGTGATGTGACAGGAAGGGATCAGCACATCAACAAAAGAGGCTAAAGTAGGGTCACCTCCAGCACCTGCACATAAAACAAGGAAGTGCCTACAAGACACCACTATGGAGAAAGCCCCCAAACCCTCTCTGAGAACCGAGCATGCAGACAAGCCTCTCTAAAATGCCTGTACAAGTGCACGCAGCATGAGGGATAAACATGAAGAGTTAGACATCTCTGTGCAGCTGCAGGGCTATGGTCTTGCTGGGATCACAGAGACGTGGTGGGATGGCTCCCATGACTGGAGTGTCACAATGGAGGGATGCAGGCTTTTTAGGAAGGAGAGGTTGGGAAGACGAGGAGGGGGAGTTGGCCTGTATGTGAGAGAGCATCTGGAGTGCATGGAGGTCTGCCTGGGGATGGATGAGGAGCCAATCGAGACCTTATGGGTAAAGATTAAAAAGAGGACAGATAAAGGTGACAGGTATAGTGGGTGTCTGACCCAATGTTGTGGTTTAGGGATTCTATTCCCTTATTTACACATTGAATATACAATCTCCACACCTTTCTAATACATAATCATTAACCTGTCTTCGTGTGCTCATCTTCATTGGTTACCAGTTTACTCGCATAGTCTTTAAAGCTATAGTGTCTTTTTAATTCACTGCGCTTGTGCAGGAGGAGTCAGGGGGGTACTTGCTTCAGTCCCTAATTGGGTCGGTGGTCACGATCTCCCCCTGCCCGAATTACCTCTTACCCAGTTTTTTCTATTATGTGCATGCCCCTTTTGTTCTGCCATCCCCTTATCTTTGAAGGTCAGCAACCATCCGCTTAGCCATCCTCCCTTCCTTTTTACATTTTATCAATGTAGCAAAATATGCATTACTTCACTGCTACTCAAGGACTATATTTCATTAGTATAACAAGATCTACTACTTAAAGGCATAGGATCGTATTTCATTAGTATAACAAAATCTGCTACCAAAATCTACTACTTAAAGGCAACACTATGACATGACAAAAAGCTGCAGAAGCCATCTGCATGCTTCTGCCCTGATAGCTGCAGAGACACCCTTGACACCCAGCAAGGCAAAGGGCTCCGGAGCGGAGGATCGCGATGGGGTACCCTTCCTAAAGTGGCAAATCGGTGGCAAAAGTGCAGGGCAAAAGTGCAGGGAGGGAGGGTACCCCAGCCCCCCCACCCCAAGCGGGAAAGAGTGAGCTCCTGACAAGAGGCAGCTCTGACTCAGCATGGGCAGGGACAAGAGCGATGGTGGCCTAACCCCCTCACGTACAAAAGCAGCCCTCAGGGAGCACGAGGAACCAGGAGCACAGTGAACAGGACAGGCAAACAGGGTGTGGCACGGCAGTTTGTGTGGCACTTTGCACAGGCGGGGCATGCGGGCAGGGCACAGTCCCCTCCTGGCTCTAAAGGGAAACTCAACTAGTGGTCATCGCCCTCTCAGGAGAGGACCTAGCAGCTATGGTTTCCACTCACCCAAAAGCCATCGCCACAAGGAATGCGGCGACCTAGACGGAGCTCCTGCACAAACATACAGCCGTCCAGGTCTCTGGCTTCAGGGAGTGCCTGAGCCTGTCACTCATACCAGAGGGCAGCACAGACAACAGCTGATTTCAGTGTGACCAAGTGAATGATCTGCTCAGCCTGGTGGCAGAGCTGAAAGAGAGTGGAAAGGCTGAGGAGTATCAGGGAGTGTGAGAGGGAGATAGATTGGTGGAGCCACACCCTACCATCCCTGGTGCCAAGGCAGCAGACGGAGGCTCCACAAGGAGCAGAGGCTCCCCTACCCTCTTGCCAGGAAGCAGAAGGAGGGGACCTCAGAGACAGGGGGGGAATGGAAACAGGTCCCTGCTCGGGACAGCAGGCGAATCCCCTCCCGGCCTCCCTTACCTTCCCAGTTGCCCTTACACAACAAATGTGGGGCTCTGGTACTTTGAGGGCCAGGCAAATGAGGATGTAGGTGACGGTCCATCCAGGGGGTTGCCTAGGGCAAGTGAGTCAGCCCCACGCATTATGACTGCTTCTGTTAAGAAAAAAAGGAGGGTAACTGTCATAGGCGATTCCCTCCTGTGGGGAACAGGGGGCCCAATATTCCGACCAGACCCATCCCCCAGGAAAGTCTGCTGCCTCCCTGGGGCCCACGTTAGAGACGTTACTAAGAAACTCCCCGATCGGGTACAGCCCTCTGATTCTTACCTGCTGTTCGTTATGCAGGTTGGCAGTGATGAGGTTGCAGAGAGAAGTCCAAAAGCGATCAAAAGGGACTTCAGGGCACTGGGACAATTGGTTGAAGGATCGGGAGGGAGCACAGGTAGTGTTTTCCTCAATCCTGTCAGCGGCAGGGAAGAATACTGAAAGGAATAGGAAAGCTCAGCTGATTAACAGGTGGCTCAGAGGCTGGTACCATCGGTGGAATTTTGTTTTTTTCGATCATGGGGAGGTTTACACAGCACCAGGCCTGCTGGAGGCAGATGGAGTTCAGCTATCTCCAACAGGGAAAAGGATCCTCGCTCATGAGTTGGCAGGGCTCATCGAGAGGTCTTTAAACTAGGTTCGAAGGGGGAAGGGGATATAAGGAGGCTCGCTAGAGAGGAGCCCAAGGGTGGCATGGCAACATTGGGGGTGAAATCAATAGCCCATCTCAAGTGCATCTACACCAATGCATGCAGCATGGGCAACAAGCAGGAGGAGCTGGAAGCCCTTGTGCAGCAGGATGGCTATGACATAGTCGCCATCACAGAAACGTGGTGGGACGACTCTCATGACTGGAGTGCTGCACTGGATGGCTATAAGCTCTTCAGAAGAGATAGAGGCAAGGAAGGAGAGGCAGTGGGGTGGCTCTGTATGTTAGGGAGTGTTTCAATTGTATAGAGCTTAACAATTGTGATGATAAGGTTGAGTGCTTATGGGTAAGGATGCCCTCATCCTTGGGGAAGGCCAACAAGGCAGACGTCGTGCTGGGAGTCTGTTATAGACTACCCAACCAGGGTGTAGAGATAGATGAAGCATTCTATAAGCAGATGGCAGAAGTCTCACAATCGCTAGCCCTTGTTCTTGTGGGGGACTTCAACTTGCCAGACATCTGCTGGAAATACAACACAGCAAACAGTCTTGGAGGTTCCTGGAGTGCGTGGAAGATAACTTCCTGACATAGCTGGTAAGTGAGCCTACCAGGGGTGGTGCCTCGCTTGACCTGCTGTTTACAAACAGAGAAGGACTCATGGGAGATGTCGCGGTTGGAGGCCATCTTGGGCTTAGTGACCATAATATGATATGATAGAGTTTTTGATTCTTGGCAAAGCAAGGAGGAGGCCAGCAAAACCACTACCATGGACTTCCAGAGGGCAGACTTTGGCCTGTTCGGGACGCTGGTTGGGAAAGTCCCTTGGGAGGCAGTCCTGAAGGGCAAAGGGGTCCAGGAAGGCTGGGGGTTCTTCAACAAGGAAGTCTTAAAGGTGCAGGAGCAGGCTGTCCCCATGTGCCGTAAGACGAACCATCAGGGAACATGACCAGCCTGGCTGAACAGGGAGCTTTTGCTGGGACTCAGGGAAAAAAGGAGAGTTTACCACCTTTGGAAGAAGGGGCAGGGAACTCAAGAAGAATACAGGGATCTCGTTAGGTCATGCAGAGAGGAAATTAGAAACGCAAAAGCCCAGCTAGAACTCAATCTGGCCACTGTTGTAAGAGATAATAAAAAATGTTTCTACAAATACATTAACAACAAAAAGCGAGCCAAGGAGAATCTCCATCCTTTATTGGATGCAGGGGGGAGCATTGCCACCAAGTATGAGGAAAAGGCTGAGGTACTTCATGCCTTCTTTGCCTCTGTCTTTAATAGCCAGACCAGTTATCCCCAGGGCATTCAGCCCCCTGAGCTGGAAGACAGGGATGGAGAGCAGAATGAAGCCCCCATAATCCAGGAGGAAGCAGTTAACGACCTGCTACACCACCTGGATGCTCACAGGTCTATGGGGCTGGATGGGATTCACCCGAGAGTACTGAGGGAGCTGGCAGAGGAGCTTACCAAGCCACTCTCCATCATCTATCAGCAGTCCTGGTTAACAGGGAAAGGTCCCTGATGACTGGAGGCTTGCCAATGTGACGCCCATCTACAAGAAGGGCCAGAAGGAGGACCCGGGAAACTACAGGCCTGTCAGCCTGACCTCAGTGCCAGGAAAGATTATGGAGCATTTCATATTGAGTGAGCTCAACAGCCATGTGCAGGTCAACCAGGGGATCGGGCCCAGCCAGCATGGGTTTATGAAAGGCAGGTCGTGCTTGACCAACCTGATCTCCTTCTATGACCTGTTGACCTGCCTAGTGGATGAGGGAAAGGCTGTGGATGTCATTTACCTGGACTTTAGCAAAGCCTTCGACACAGTCTCCCATAGTATTCTCCTTGGGAAGCTGGCAGCTCATGACTTCGACGGGCATAGTCTTCGCTGGGTTAAAAACTGGTTGGGTGGCCGAGCCCAGAGAGTAGTGGTGAATGGAGCTAAGTCCAGTTGGCAGCCGGTCACGAGCGGTGTTCCCCAGGGCTCTGTTTTGGGGCCAGCCTTGTTTAATATCTTTATCAATGATCTGGATATCTTTTAATATATAATATTTAATATTTATTTTTATATATTTATATTTATATATTTATATTTATAATATTATATCTTTTAATATTTATTATGTAGTATTTTATTTAATATCTTTATCAATGATCTGCAGCACTCAGGGCATGTCAGCATCCCCAGCAGAGCCGTCCCATGCTCTTTCAACTCGCTTGGTTGCTGCCATTCCAGAGACCGACATGGCTGCCTGCCAGCCCCGTGCCCCAGGACTACAGCTCCCGGCGTGCCCTGGGAACCAACATGGCCTCCCAGTAGCCCCGTGCCCCAGGACTACAGCTCCCGGCGTGCCCTGGGAACCAACATGGCCGCTCAGCAGCCCCGTGCCCCAGGACTACAGCTCCCGGCGTGCCCTGGGAACCAACATGGCCTCCCAGTAGCCCCATGCCCTAGGACTACAGCTCCCGGCGTGCCCTGGGAACCAACATGGCCGCTCAGCAGCCCCATGCCCCAGGACTACAGCTCCCGGCGTACTGCGGGCGCTCTGTCCTGCTGTTTGACCCTGCGGGGACACCGTCCCTGGGGCCGGCCCCGCTCCCCCCAAGGCCCCATTGCCGCCTCCCCGGGGCTGCCCCGGGCCCGGCCCTGGAGTCCCGGTGGAGCCGGGAGGAGGAGGAGGAGAGAGGGAGAGAGCAGCAGAGAGGGGTGGGGCAGGGTGGTGGGGTGGCCGGAGAGGGATGGGAGGAGAGAGGGACGGGAGACGGACAGAGGGACGAGGAGAACAGGGGAGGAGCTGAGCAGGGAGTGGAGGAAGGAAAAATACTGGTGAGGAGCTGGCACAGGGGTAGAGCGGGAAAGAGATGGAGGGCAAGGGGCTGGAGAGGTGCAGGAAAGAAAACAGCGCTAAGCAGCAGGACAGGGAGAGAGAGAAGGAGAAGGGCAGGAAGGAGGACAGAGGGGTGCACAGACACAGGCAGGGTGAGGGAGCAGGGTGGGGCAGCAGAGAGAGAGAAAAGGCAGCAGGAGAGCAGAGAGAGAGAGAAACGGAACAGGGATCAGGACAGCGGGAGAAAGGGGAAAGGGTGCGAGGGAAAAGGAAGGGGAGAGAGCGCTGGACAGAGAGCAAGGGAAGGATGGGAAACAATCCAGAGAGACTGAGAGCCAGAGGGATGCGGATCAGGATAAGCAGGTGGAGAAGGACAGTAGAGCAATGGCCTCCAGGATGGAGGTGGAGGAGGAGCAAAACGGGCTGGCGAGCAGGGTGGAGGCCCAGAGAGAAGGGAGAAGCAGAGGCAGCTGAGCAGGGGAGAGAGGCAGGAAAGAGGGGACAGGCTGCAGGACAGAGAGGAAGAATAAAGCCAGGAAGCAGGAGAGGGCAATAGAAAAGATGAGAGAGATGTAGAGAAAGAAGAAAATAGCAACAGGACAGAGAAGGAGGAATTAGAAAATACAGACAGGGAGTCAGACAGAGAAAGAAAAAGAAAGAAAAAAATAGCAATGGGCTAAAGACAGAGAGGGAGGAATTAAAAAATGGGGGCAGGGAGACGGACAGAGAGCAATGGGGAGGGACACAAAAGAGCAATGATGGGCAACTGTCCCCATTTCTTGAGCAGTCCCCAAGAACTGCATTACTGGGGGCCTCAAGGAATGTGCTGCCTGCAAAAGCCCTGCCCTTGGGCCTAATCCTGCATCCTAATAATTGGCATCACCTTGCAGAGTGGCCAGGAGTGGGGAGAAAAGCCCAGCTGGGAGGAAAACAGTCACCCAGCTTTGGGTTTTTTGTTGGTTTGCTTGTTGGTTTTGCTTTTAAAATAATACTATTTAGGCTCTAAATTCAACTTGCAAGGAAAAAGGAACCAGGCATACCAGGCTGGACACATTTCAAGCCTGAATCCATTCAACAGCCGCGCAAACCACCGCTCGCTCCCGCTGTGCACGCTCCACCGCCTGCCTGCAGGTACAGGCAGCCGCCTTGTTTCTTGAGCGCTCCCCAGGAGCAGCACCACCAGGCAGCTCAAAAAACCCTCCTGCCTGCAAAACCTTGAGCACGGGTTAATGGGGGACAATTTCTCCTCTCTTTAGACCTGCTGATTAAAGACTCATCCATCAGGAGATGGCTCCGGACCATGCCAGGGCCAGCGGCGCTGCTTTCTGGATGCCATGGCAGCGATGGGCAGAGGGACCGGTTGTCAAATCCCAGGTCTGGGTACCCGTGTGGGGTGTGAGGGTCCCCCCTGCCTGGCTTTTCCCAGCAAAGTCGCAGCCGGTGCTGTCCCTGTGCTGCAGCCCCGGGGCCAAGGCTCAAGGAGCCGGGCATTTCTGTGGGTGCTGCACCCTGCTGGGCCCCAGCGCCGTCCGCCCTGGGCTTCCCCCGCTGTTCTCTCCAGCTCTGCTTTCTGCCAGGACCGGGGACACCGCAGAATGCCTTGCCTGCTCCCCACAGCCGTCCTGACCCACGTCTGCAGCTTGTACCAACGTTGTGTCCACAGCACCCAGCGTGTGATTTGGGGGTGGCAGGTCTCTTGTGGCACCCTGGGAACGGGGACAAAGCAAACGCCATCGCTCTCTGTCACGAATGCAGGTTTGTGAATCCTGCTGATTATATCGATTCACTATGAATGAGTGACTTTACACAGTTTGATTTAGTAAAAGTTAGAATTTACTTGTAGCGAATTGCAGAATTTGATTATAATATTTTCAATAGCACTCAATCATCAATGATTAACAAAGTGATTAGACAAAATTGATCAAAACAGTGACTTAGTTACAGATTCGAAGATGGCAAGGTTCACTCTATTACTACATAGAAGCACATAAAAGAGAATTAAATCACAACAAGTTAAAACAATTCATAAAAGCATTGTGTATATATGGAATAAAAGCAAGGGGGGGGGGGCTCCCGTTGAGTCACGAGGTTTAGACTAGACCCCCTTGCTTTCTAAACTCCTTCTCAGAGAGGAGCCCAGGTGCGGCTGGGCCCACTCTTAGTCTCAGACTTGGTCAACAGTTTAGGAGAGTAATGCTATAAGAATAGTACAGCAATATAAAACTCCTTTTAAAATTAAATCATACATCTATAAAACTACTTAAATTGATTCATGCGTGCACACTTACAACTATAAATGCATGTATGAAAATAGTATACCTGTTAAAATAGTATACCTGTTAAAAATTCCCCTCGAGTTTAGTGAAATACTCACGTCTAATGCCTTGGCATTTCTCAACGGGTGAGAGTAGAGTCTCAAGGAGTGAAGAATATCAGCAGCCCAGGCTCCATTGTCGATCTCTGGCAATGGAGTTCTGGTAGCAGCAGACTTTCGGAGTCTGCTAGTTTTTGCTGACTCTCAGAGACATTTTGATCGGAGGGAGATGCTGGTGCGGCCTGCAGCGGTCCAGGAGAGCTCAAAGGGCCTCACTTAGGACTGCCGTTTATAGGATTGTGAGATGATTGACTTTAATCACCAGTAAATTTCCATCCGAGCCACAATTCGGGTCGGCTTGTTGCTGGAATTCTAGCAGCGATGATACCACTCTGTTTCAAGGCTGTCTGCGGTAGCTGTTTGTTCTCATTCTCCTCGTTAGCCATAATACGAATCTTGATAAGGACAGAGCCGCTCTCTGCTCCAGCCATGTAGGAGTTTCTGGTACAATTAAGGGGCGCTTAACTGACCAACTCGCTACACAAAAGCTGTGGCCTGGAATTCCTGAGATTGTAAAGCAGCCGAAGTAAAGGGGAAAAACAACAGAAAAACGGCGGGGGGAGATGTACCACCACACTCTTTTTTGATCTTTGTCCCCAGGGTGAGCAAGTGGAGATGTACCATGTGCTGGAGAGCGTCCTGCAGGGAGGTGACAGCTGATCGCAGAGCAATACTGAGACCCGCCTGACAGCCAAGGCAGCCGGTGGCCACAGAGCAGCCCAGGTGAGCTGGTTCTCTTGGAGGCCACCAGAACAGCCTTCCTCTGCCCCTGGTTTTGGTGAGATATGGAGCAGCACAGAGATGTTTCTCAGGCCTCCAGGCCTGAGGAGGGTTTCCCAGTGACCCCGTGAGAGATCCTGCTCCCAAGAAGCACCTCCCGATAGAGCAAAGGCTGTATCCAGCCACCCAGCGCTGAGTACGGCTGCCTCAAGGGGTCTTGCAGGTAGGATGGGGTCATCTGCCTGGTGGCTGTGGCACAGAAACAATGAGCTGAAGCCCTGTGGTCATGGATGGCTGGTTCAAAGTCTCCGAGTGCCTCAGCCTTTCTCCCCAGGAGCATTTAACCTGGGCACTTTTTCAGTGTGTGAAGATGGATGCTGGTGACATCTGGTGGCTCCATCTCACTCCCACTTCAGAGTTATGATGTCTGAGATCCGGGGCCACCTGAAGGCCCTGGCAGAGATCTCCAGGGAGTTTGTGTTCCGCTTTCTGATATCTTAGGGCTACAGTGTGCTAGGGTTATGGGGCGACAGGGTTATGCTAGAGTTTAAGCAAGTTACAATTAAAGCGTGTTACTGTTAGGAGAGAATCTGGGTTTGTTGTCCCTGGTTCCTGGGGTTAGGTTTTTTTTACCTTACCTTGTGTTCTGTGTGGTCTTTTTTTGTGGAGAGTCCTTTTTTTTCAGTTTGTTTGCGATTTTAGGGTTTGGAATGGGGCCTTTGGTTTGTGTGCGATGTTTCTTCTGGTTGTTTTTTTGCTGTTATGGTGGACTGTGTTGTGTTTTCTGTCTTGAAACCATCATTTCTGGTCTAATATGTCTACTTCATGTCAGGCAGTGTCACCTCTGGTGTGCTCTGACTCATTTCTGGCAAGTCGGTAGGTAGGTTGCCAGGTAGGTAGGTATGGAGGACTTGCGGTCCATGGAGAATGACTGCCAGATGACTAAGGGGCAGTTCTGGGGAGGGGTGAGAGGACTTCTGGCCCATCGGTAATGACTGCCAGAGGACTAAATGTGCTTCTGAGTTTGTGTGGACTTCCAAATGCATGGTCATTTCTCCTGCCTTGAGGAAGAGCCCTGGGAATACACCAGCTGCACAGAAGGACAAGGGTTTCCCCAAGGGTACATAGCTTTTTGGTTTTTGCTTTTGAGTAAGCAATCTGCAAAGAGGCTGCTGTCATTAATTTTGGTGACATTTTGTAAAGTCCTGCACTGAGTTTCGTGTGACTTGAAGCATTGCTGACAAAATAGTGGAGGTTTGCCTGGGTGTTGTGGATGCTTCAGGTTTGAACGTCTGCTCGTGGTGGTGACTTCATGCAGTCCTTAGCTCCTGTCTCAAGGCACAACGTGTGCTTAGGACGAGGTTCATCATCCATGCTAGTGGATGTGAATCTGTATTTCAAATAGATTTCTTGATCGTTTTGGGTAGTGGGGGGTGAATTTCTTGTCAGATCTGATTCCATCATCCTTGGTTTTGCCTCTTCACATGGCTGGCGAAGAGCTCGTAGGAAGAGCAGGAGGAGGGACAGTGCTGCCATTTCCACATTGACTGCTTGTACCGGAGTTATCAGGGTTCTCTTCCATACGTAGTTTCTTTGCAGGCATCTCTTGAAGCCATTTGTCTGTTTTGTGAGAGGTAGTGGACTTAACGGGAAACCTACTTTAACATTTTTTGGTTGTTTTTGCATTCTTTGGCAATATCTACTTAAAAGTCTACTTCAGCAAAAGAAGAAGAAATCACTTCTGATTTCTGTGTCTGACTAAAAGGACTAAGCTGATGATAGAGAGAACTGATGTGAAGAGCCATTATTTTGGCATTATTCGGTACCACATCTGACTTGTTGTGCTTTCCCTGTGTGTAGGGTGGTGGTTTGCACATGGCACTGCTCTGCGCTGCTGGGTCCATGTCCCTTTTTGCAGTTAAAGGTTTTTCTCTCTGAAAATTTAAACCTGATAATTTAAATTAGTATGCCTAAAGGTAGGGAAAAGAGGCCTTTTACTTACAAGAGCAGTTATAACACATGCTGTAAAACTGAATCTTAATCTCTAAAAAAAAATCAACAGGTGCCTCCCATCTGTTGTTGGTAAATGAGGAGCTATACAATAGTATAGTTTCACACTTTATTTTTTGGGAAAATCTCCAGGTTTAAGCCACAGGTCTTAATGACAAATGACAACATTAATATTGCAGTGGATTTACATAGAACATCACATTTTTAACGATGATTGATGCAGAGTATTTGTGGCGCCTGTGTTTAATGCCTGGTGTTCCACATCCTTTCCTCTCAGAGCTGCGATCAGAATCTTCATGCGGAGGAGAGCTGTTTGCCTCGTGACCTCGTGAAGAAAATCAAGAGCAGAAAGGAAGAAGTGGGCCTGATGGCAAACCCAATGTCAAGAACCTGCTCCCATGGGCCAGAGGTCAGTCTTGGTCTTGCTGTCAGTGAAGCGAAGCTGTGTGACGGGGCGGTGATGCTGGTGCTGGGGCGGTGATGGAGGCCTCCGTCCTGCCAGCGTTGGTGCAAATCAGCGTGGTTTCTCCCACGGGCGCCCACCACCCGGAGCGATACCCCCTCTCCCCACCCTCTTGGTGGCCATCCCCAGCCCAGCTCAGGCATCTGTGGGGTGGGAAGGGGCTGCGTTAGCCCCCGTGCCCCACCTCCCACTGAGCAAATGACCGCAGGCAGAGAGAGGCGCTGCAAAGCGAACAGCCAACACTTTTAATAAAATAAGGAAGAAGCAGGGATGTGGGAGAGGGCTGGGGCTGGGGCTGGAGTGGGTGGGTGCAGGTCTCTGCCTCCAGATCTCCCCCTGCGCGTGGGTGCTATGGGGGACGGTGCTGGACCGGTGGCTATGGGTAGCCATTGCTGTCGGCTATCTCCATGTTGATCTCGCTCTGCACAAAAACTGCAGCTGGCCCAGTGACATGTGCAGGGCCGCCCGCTGCTGCTGCTCCTGGGCCAGCTTCTTCCTGTGCTTGCGCTTGGGCCGCTGCTTGGGTGAGATGGGCACCGACTCCTCCTGCTCCTCCAGTAGGGTGGGCGCAGCTGCGAGGCCCCCGAGGGCCAGCATGGGGTGGTCGGGGGTGCGTGGCAGCTGCGGTGGCATGCGCAGGTGCTGGGGCAGCCCCTCGCGTGGGGTTTGGCCCCCCGTGGGCGACAGGCGCAGCCAGCTCAGCTGCCTGGGTTTGGCGGCAGCCCCGGTGCGTGCCTTGCTGCTCAATGCCGCCTCTGGTGCCATCTCCTTCCTGCCATGAGGTGGGGGCTTGGAGTCAGCCGTCCCTGAGCTGGGTCTTGGCGCTACGGGCAGGGTCTTGGGGCTACGGGCAGGGTCTTGGGGAGTCTGGGGGGCACACTGGGGCCGGGCTGGGGCTCCGGGTCGGGCGGTTGGTTCAACATACTTTGTAAGCATGGAAGAGAACTGGATGTGGACAAGCAAACACTTCAGGCAACTGCAAAGTAGAGGTGGGGGCAGTCTGTAGTATTTCTGTCAGGATCAAGAGCTAAAGGATGTTTCCATTCAAAGAGCCAAGTCTGTTGGGAGCTCCCGTCTCCAAAACTCTAAACCCTGTGTGTTAAACAGTGCTCAGCCCTGATGTTTATTTCTGCTACTCTCCAACACGGTTTCTCTGGGCTTTTTGTTTGCTTGGGTTTTAGTCTGTGGTAGGTGTCCAAGCTTAGTTCCATCAAAGCACTTGCAAGC
Organism: Pelecanus crispus; assembly: GCF_030463565.1. Taxonomy (NCBI): domain Eukaryota; kingdom Metazoa; phylum Chordata; class Aves; order Pelecaniformes; family Pelecanidae; genus Pelecanus; species Pelecanus crispus. The sequence goes on from NW_027461253.1 coordinate 26,610, forward strand.
CTGCCACTTGCTGGGGGCCAAGGCGAAGGAAGAAGCCTCGTGCTTGTATCAAGCCCAACGCAAAATTAAAGCACTGAGAAGTTCCCCGAGTCAGCCCTGAGCCAGAGTGCAGGTATCTAAGCTGCGATGAGGTGGAAGAGCCTGGAAAACATTTCATCGGCAGGAGGCAATGGAAGAAGGCAGGGTGTATATGGCACCTGGGATTACGTGGTAGGCTCAGTTTTGTTAGTGGATCAGTACTGTACTTGAACATTGACTAAGCCCCAGGTCAGAGCAGAAATTCTTGTTACTAATCGCAGGTGCCAGAGCACTCGTTCTGCTCTCTCCTCCCTGGTTCATTAATTTAGTCTTTTGTGTATATGCAGGGCCTTGATAATGCTACTGTGTGGGCACCATGTATGTGAGTGGCAGGTTTTCTGTGTGACTGATGTTTCTTTTAAACAGGAACATCTTGATATGTACTCCCCAGGAACTAAGGAAGTGCAACAAACTGATGAAGAAAGAGGTGCCAGTGAAGGAGGGAGTGTAGGTTAGTTCTGGTTTTAAATGTTCTTGGCTGTGTTCTAGCCAAAAGCCTTGGCTTAAACAGCTGAAATGAGCTGAACCACTGGGTATTTTTCATCCCTACACAACTCTGTATTGCTACAGACATTACCAGCCATAGTCATGGACTCTGAGCCTGTACTGTAGCAAGGTCAAAGCAGGTGTTAAAAAAATTTTAAAAAGTGTGCTTTTCCAAGATGCTTACAAGATTGAAAAGAAGAGATGTCTGTGGGCAGGTGGGAATATCCAGAAATGGGCAGTGTCACCTGGAATGAGGAAGAGTGATGTGGGTCCAGCTGTAGCATGCCAGTTTTCATGGCCTTGAGCAGCAGAGCAAGGATTTTGAGGTAGCAAGGCCGTCTGCCAGGGTGTGTGAACAGCTCTTCGCGAGCATGGGGATGGCGATGGGAGAAGACAGTGCTGTTCCTGTTGGTGTGTAGCAGGTGACAGTCAGTGGAAGCTGCTGTCAGGACGTGTAATTAGGAGCCGTTGTCGTGGTACTCGGTGGGAAATAGCATGAGGGAGGAGGCTAAGGCATGAAAGGCCGCATTAACTGATGTGTGAAGTGAGGGGAACAACGGGACGGTGTTAAGGAGACTGTTAGTTGCGATGAAGGCAGTGAGTGAGATGATGCTTGTAGGAGCTTTCTGAGTGAGTGAGAATGTGGCAGGAGTGCATGTAAGGAGAGAAAAGGTTGCGGCAGGAGTTGAGCTGATGAGAACTCAAGCAGGAGCTGATTTGGGCGGTGTCTGGCGAAGTCGTCATCTTGTATGTGTTGCACAGAGTGCGTAAGGCCTGACTGCTGGCAAGGAAAGGAGCGTGAAAGGAGTGTTGGAGTGCCAAGGAATGGGGATAGATGTGATCCCAGAGTCATTTCTCCATTTTCCATGGGCTGTCTGTATAACCCCATGTAACTCATCTTGCATTCAGAAAGAAGTGGCAGCCTTTTGGTGAATGGAGGGGAAAAAAAAAAAAGAAGAGGTAACGTGTGGCAGAGCTAGAACATGGAGTGAGATTACCATGCTTAGTCTGACCATTCTAGAGTATTAGAAACATTTCCTTGAGACACTTTGCCAAAAGGTGGCCCCCCCCCTGCCACCGTTCCTCTCCAGTTTTATTGCTGGGCGTGATGTCATATGGTCTGGAATATCCCTTTGGTCAGTTGGGGTGAGCTGTCCCGGCTGTGTCCCCTCCCAACTTTCTGTGCACCTGCAGGGTCAGACAGCAGGAAGGAGCTCCCCGCGGCATGCCGGCAGCCGTAGTCGTGGGGCACGGGGCTGCTGGTCAGCCATGTTGGTCTAGGGAATGGCAGAGATGAAGTGAGATGAAACGCCACGGGATGGCTCTTCCAGGGACGCTGAAATGCCCTGAGTGCTGCAGGGGAATTTGTGATTTGCAGCGGCAAATGTAGTCACTCAAGGAGACCGATCCTCCCCGGGTGGCATCCTTGCTGGCTCTCCGTCCCCCTGTCAGTGGGTTTTTGGGGCCCTGGCTGGTGGGACCCACAGGGCACGTTCTGACAATTCCCTTCCCCAATTATTTAATCAACCAGTCTTTATAGTATGGAAGTGTGTTAACTTTGTAGATATATATGATGATGTCAAGTGAGACTCTGTAATGTGAGGAGGTAGTGGAGTTTTCCTTGGAGACTCTGATATTGCTCATGCTGAAGTGAAACAAAGGAAAGGCCAGCCTGTCCCTGGGAAGAAGGACTTTGCATCTGGGAAGCTTAGAGCTGTCCATGAAGGCTAAAGGATAGCCCAGGTCAACCAGATAATGCCAGCGTCCTAGCCTCTCTGAGACGTCTTTGAAAGGTTCCCAGCATGGTCTGGCATCATAGATCAGTAACTCCAGCAAGACTGACTCCAGGGACATCTGGATGAATAGACAAGCGGCGAGAATGCTGCAAAGCCAGAGTTGCTTTGCAAAGTTTGGCTAGGATTAGTAATTGGGAGCGTGGGTGCTAGTGAAGAGTCAAGTTGTCTTGTACGTGAACAATGGAAGGGTATAAGAAGGCTGTGTAAAAGCACATTTGGAGTGCCCCAGTTGGGCTGGGACATGGCACGCAGATGAAAAAGTACTTGCCCCTCTAATTGTATACTTTGCATCCTGGCCTCTCGCCTTGGTCGGCATGGGCCGGTTGCGAATTCTTTGTGACACCGTCTTGGGGCTCAGCTGTGGGCAGGGGGTTTTGCTGGGTGAGGTCCAGGCAGCGCCGGACAAGGCCGTAGAGGGGTGGGAGCGAGCTGGGCAGCCGATGCAGCACAAGCTCCGGGATCTCACTGTGTGAGCCCACGCAGCTATGGCCACTCGCCGGCCAGGTGCCAGCTGCGTTTTGCGCGCTCAGCCAGTCCCTGCCTGGCCCCCTGGGGTGGCCGCAGCTCCTTGCCAGGGCCGGATCTGGCTCACCGGCTGTGATGCTGGTGCTGGGGCAGTGATGGAGGCCTCCATCCTCCCGGCGTTGGTGCAAATCAGCGTGGTTTCTCCCACGGGCGCCCACCACCCGGAGTGATGCCCCCTCTCCCCACCCTCTCGGTGGCCATCCCCAGCCCAGCTCAGGCATCTGTGGGGTGGGAAGGGGCTGTGTTAGCCCCCGTGCCCCACCTCCCACTGAGCAAATGACCGCAGGCAGAGAGAGGCGCTGCAAAGCGAACAGCCAACACTTTTAATAAAATAAGGAAGAAGCAGGGATGTGGGAGAGGGCTGGGGCTGGGGCTGGAGCAGGTGGGTGCAGGTCTCTGCCTCCGGATCTCCCCCTGCGTGTGGGTGCTGCGGGGGACTGTGCTGGACCGGTGGCTATGGGTAGCCATTGCTGTCGGCTATCTCCATGTTGATCTCGCTCTGCACAAAAACTGCAGCTGGCCCAGTGACATGTGCAGCGCCGCCCACTGCCACTGCTCCTGGCCAGCTTCTTCCTGCGCTCGCGCTCGGGCCGCTGCTGGGGTGTGATGAGCACCAACTCCTCCTGCTCCTCCAGTGGGGTGGGCGCAGCCGTGAGGCCCCCGAGGGCCAGCACGGGGTGGGTGGGGGTGCGTGGCAGCCACGGCAGCATGTGCAGGTGCTGGGGCAGCCCCTCGCATGGGGTTTGGCCCACCATGGGCGACAGGCGCAGCCAGCTTGGCTGCTTGGGTTTGGCAGAAGCCCCAGTGTGTGCCTTGCTGCTCGATGCTGCCTCCAGTGCTGTCTCCTTCCTGCCTGAGGCAGGGGCTTGGAGTCAGCCACGCTGCATCTCGGGGCCGTGGGCAGGGTCTTGGGGAGTCTGGGGGTCACGCTGGGGCCGGGCTGTGGCTCCAGGTCGGGCAGTTGGTGTCCCAGCCCCACCACCTTCACTCTTTGCCCCAGCGGGTGGAAACTCTGGATGGAGCTCAGCAAGTGCCCTCAGGTCGTTGCGGGGTGTCCTCAGCCCTGTGGTGTGGATGCTGTTCCTAGGGACGCTGTTTCCCGCCTGCGGTGGGGATGCTGGCAGTGGGGCTGTCAGCGGCAGGAAGGGGCAGAGATGGCGGTAGCAGGGGTGTTGGTACCAGGCCGCGGTGGGGATGCTGTTTCGGGGCGGTGGTTCCTTTTAGCAGCCGCACAGTTCAGTAGACTGGGCTGGGGGAGGGTCCCTGGGCTGGGCGCGGGGCCGGAGCCCCAGGCCCATGGTTTAAGGACTCCATGCTGCAGGGTTTTGGTGGACTGGCTGCATTAAACCTGTCCCCTCCTGCTGCACAAAGGACCTTTACCCCTGGCATCGCCCCGGGTTCTAGGTTGCTTGGCGGGGACGTTGTTGGATTCGGATGCTCTCCGCTTGCTGCTTCCTGCCTGCTGCCCGCTGCCGCCTGCTGCATCGCCGTCCCCGTCCATCTTCCTCTGCAAGAGAATATTTGAGTGTTTGGCCACCCGGCACACCACCACCATCTTCTTTTTCTTTGGTGGGATGGTGTCCCGTGGGGCACTCACTCTTGCATGTTGCGTCTTGCAGGTGCTGGCTGGTACGGAGCGCTTGGCCTTCTTGCCGCCCGCCTCTCCTGAGCTGGCCACCATTTGGCAGGATACGGTGCCCGGCGGCAGTGGCAAGCGGGTCAAAAGCACCCGGGGCTGCCTCCACAGTGCCTCCTCCAGCAGTTGGTCCATGCGGGGCGGATGGCACCGGGGGGCAGCCGGGGGCATCACCGCCGCCACTCGCTGTCTGCTGCAGCCGCCCTCTGCCCTGTAGTCCAAGAGGTGGGGGAGGTTGTTGAGGGAGGAGGTCAAGTTGGGGATGTTGGGGACATCGGAGATGGTGTCCTCACCATCCCCCAGCCCCACCACCACCACTCCCTCCTCAGGGCAGCCTCCCTCTGCCACGTACTTGGAGAGGTCAGGGACCTTGGTGGTCAAACTGGGGACACTGGCAGCAGAGGTGGTGTTCTCGCTGTCCCCTAGCCGCACCACGACCGCTTGGTCTTGGTGGCACTTGCTGTCCGCCGTGTCCTCCAAGAATTCACGGAACTCAATGAGGAAAGCGTTGGTGGTGAGGCTGTTGGGGAAATCAAGGATATGAGGGTGGGTGTCCTTGCTGTCCCCCAGCCCTGCCGCCACCACTCAATCCTTGGGGCAGCCGCCCTCCGCCACGTACTCGGAGAGGTCGGGGAACTCCTGGAGGAAAGCAGACAAGTCAGGGACATCAGAGACGGTGTCCTTGCTGTCCCATAGACCCGCCACCGCTGCTTGCTCTTTGGGGCAGCCGCCATCTGCCACATACTCAGAGAGGCTGGGGAGCTGGTGGAGGAAGTCAGTCAAGCTGGGGCTGTCAGGGACATCAGGGACAGTGTCCTCGCTGTCCATGTTGTTGAGCCAGGTGAGCATATAGTTGGCGGTGGTGTTCTGTACCTGCTCAGGAATCCCTTTGGTGAAGGCATATGGCCCCTGCTTGGACAGCTCCGTGGGCTTCCCTGGGGCTGCCGGGGTGGTCACCACTGCTGAAATAGCAAACAAAGGCAACCCAACCCCAGGGTGATGCAGGGTTTCCTCAGCTTGGCCGCCCACCTGCAGGCTCTGCTACCCCCCAAACCTCACCTTTGGGTTTTGTTGCAGTTCCGCTGGTGAGCGGAGCCAGGGCACGCTGGTGGGGGCTGGCAGCAGGGTCACCATCTTCAATGGCCGCTGCGTCCTTGTTGGCGGCCTCCGATGGCTTCTGGGTGCTGCCAGGCAGGGTGTGGAGCACAGGGGGGCCCTGCACCCAGAGCTGAGCCGTGGGGTGGCGGGGGGCCAGGGCGGTGGGGCAGGCAGGGACGTGCAGCGAGCAGGAACTGTTGGGGTTCAGGGGCTGCCCCTTGACCATGGCCCCCATCCCCAGCTCCATCAGCTGGTGGGGCAGCAGCATCCCTGTCACCACCGGCTGTCCCCAGCTGTAGGCAGAGGGCAAGGGAGCAGCCACGGTGGGGAGCTGCACCCCATGGGGGAGCTGCACCACGGGGGGGAGCTGCACCCCGGGGGGAAGCGGCACCGCGTGATGGAGCTGCACCCCCTGCCCCGGGGCCCCCAGGGGCCCTGGCACTCCCTGGCAGACGCTGCCCTGGGCCAGCTGGTAGGTGACAGTGTGGAGCTGGGCAGGCTCAGAGGACAGTGTCAGCCCCGGGACAGAAGGCAGCACACAGGCAGTGACCGGTGGCAGCATGGCCGGGGTGGTGAATGTGATGCTGGATACCTCCGATGCCATGGGCAGGCGGAGAGGGAACCTCCCTGTTGGGGGAAGCAAAGAGGGGTGATGGGGTGAGATATTGGTGGGCAGAGCCGTCTGGGGAGTTACCTGGGGGGCAGGAGCACCAGGAGGAGCAGGAGCCTGCTGCTGTACCTGCCATGGCGGTTGGTCGGTGTGGGGTTTGTTGGGGATAAACAGCATTGTGGGGGGGGGCGTCCCCATGGCAATGGTTCCGCCAGCACCTGCTTCATCCAGCCTTGCGATGGTTTGATTTGTCATACCACAACGACTTCCCATCTCAATGATTTCCCTGCCTGCTGATGATTTTGTCCTCAATGCTGATTTCCCATCCCCACCATAGTTTCCCATCCATACCCATGATGGTTTCCCATCCCAATGGTGATTTCCCATCCCGATGATGGCTTCCCATCCCAACCATGATTGCATCAGCCCTGTTTCCCACCCCAACAGTTTCCCATCCCAAGCATGCTTTCTGCGGGGAGGTGAATTTCCTCTCCAAGGGGCAGGCATGGGGCCACCACCGGTGGCCCTGCGATGCCGACATATGTGTGCTGCCCCATCCCGCCCCGGTAGTGAGGATGGGGTGCTTTTGGCTTGTGTTTTCCCTCCCCGTCTCTGCCCCAGAGGGGGAAGATGCTGCACCCAAGTGTGGTGGAACCAGTGCTGGTACCGTGTGGCCATGCTGGGGAGCTGTCAGGAAAATTTGGCAAGTGGCCCGTGCCGACCGACGAGAGAGGCTGGGAGGCAAAGTACAGCATTACAAGAGGAATTCTTGCATTCGTGCGCACAAGCTGTCCCATTCAAACTGGCGCAGCCCGAATGTGGTCTGACACGTGGTTCTTAGACCATTCAAGCATTGAGGTCCAACGCAATTTGACAAATCGTTACTGAACACGCACACACACACACGCTGCTGTTTTGCAAAGCAACTCTGTCTCTGTGTCGTCATCATGTATCTGCTGCTTTCTTGATCCAGACGTCCCTGGAGTGGGTCTTGCTGCAGCTCCTTGTCTCTGCTGCCAGAGAAGGGGAGGGTTTCCCAGAGGTGTGGGAGGGGCTGGGATGCTGGCATGATCTGGGCAGTGCAGGGGTGTGCTTTGTTCTTCAGGGTGGGGGCTGTCCTTCTCCTTGCAGAGAGCTGGGGTCATTGGGCACGCTGGCTGAACCATGGCGGTGCAGTATACGGTGTCAGCTCGATGTATCTTAAGAAAGTTCATACAAGTTCATAGTCTAAAGACTAATTGGTACAATAGTTAGGGAATGAGATTTTACTTCCTTTTCTTTGGACCATCAGGCTCACACTATACTATTCATTTTATAAGCCGGAAATTGAGTGCATAAGGTATACAACACTATAAACACACACATACAATTACAAAGCAAAATACGATAGTGAATGCAACAACCCAAATCCTTTTAGTTCACAGTCCTCTACCTGAGCTTGGGAGCCAAGAGGTTAACCAGCCAAAGAGATTTAGGGAAGATCCGTGCCTTACTTCATGTCATACAGTTAAATGAGTCTTTTTCTTTTTTTTCAATCAGTTTCATTTTTCTGGTCTTGATTTACATAAACAGCCCAGCAGCTGTGATTCAACAATGCACACACTGTGTCCTGTGCTGCTAAAAGGTGGTCTCAGGCTAATCAATTCTGTATTAGCATTTGTGGTGATAAGTTGATTTGTTCCTGTAGGGCTGTAATACTCCCTGCGGTTTCATTAATGGCTTTTTCTAATTCTCTTGACACATTCACAATAGCTCTTTCTAGTTTTGCAACCCATAAACGAGGGATAAAAGCTGTTACAGACAGGGGGAACTTAGTGCCACATTCCATCAGAGGGCTGTAACACTTCTTCCCATAACTATCAGTAGCTACGACCTCCAGAGGCAGAAGAGATAGCGGTTCTAACCTGTGCGGAAGGTATTAATGCACTTAGAATCCCCTTTTCAGCTCAGGTGGAGGGTAAATCCTGGAATGCCCTTTCTTCACCTATCCAGTATTGCCCTGGTAGTTGTGCAAATAGGGTAGTCTAATCTTCAGGTAAGTCTGAATGATGCAGATGATTTCCTGTGCAAGGGTTAGCATGTGCCGGATTGGGCTGTTCAGGTAAACCAGTAAGGCTGGGACCCAGAGGAGATGACTCAGAGCAATCAGGATGCTCTGGGCCCGTAGTGGCAGCCAAACTCTTACCATTACCTTTAGTTTGATTGTGGCTTCCTGCAGAAAAGCAAGTGAATCTCTCTGCAAACATCCACGTTATGCAGCAGTGTGCAGGGCTGGATGAACTCCCTCCAGGAAAAAAATGGCCAGCGGGCTGGCTTATTCGAATGGGTTTCACGTAAGGGCTTCTGGAGAATCTCCCTTGCCCGCTCAGTGGATGTGGTAGACGGGAAGGTTTTGGAAGAAGGTGTGGAGGAATGGCGATTGCCTTTAGGGAGAGCTCAGGGTTAGGAGGAAGAGGGTGGGGCTGCCGTGCCCCCATGATGCAGGCCTTTTGCCGTAACACGCTGGGTGACATGAGGCACTGGAGGCAGCCTGTGCACTTGTCATCCAGGAAACCCCTGGGTGGAATGCTGAGGCCGGGCGCCCGAGTGGCCATAGCGAGCGGTCGGGCCTGGGAGCGCTGCATGTGAGAGAGGGAGCGGAGGAGGAGCCGGGGCCGCGGGGGCCACTCCCCATCGTGTGGCCGCCCGCTGGGCTGTGAGGAGGAGCATGCCGTGCGTCCACTACAAGTTCTCCTCCCAGCTGAGCTATGATGCGGTCACCTTCAGTGGCCTCCACATCCCCCTGTGTGACCTCAAGCGCCAGATCATGGGCCGCGAGAAGCTGAAGGCGACCAACTGCGACCTGCAGATCAGCAACGCCCAGACCAACAAAGGTGCATGGGGGTGGCGGGCGCGGGGCCTTGGGCACCTAAAGCTCCCTGTTTATCTGCAGATGTGTCCTGGTTTTGTCTGGGACAGAGTTGGTTTTCTCCCTAGTAGCTGGTGTGGTGCTGTGGTTTGGATTGAGAATGAGAGCATGAGAATAATGTTGATAGCACACTGATGTTGTAGTTGTTGCTCAGGAGTGTTTGTGGCAGTCAAGGACTTTTCCGCTTCCCATGCTCTGCCAGGTGCAGAAGAAGCTGTGAGGGGGCAGAGCCAGGAGAGCTGACCCAAACTGGCCAGAGGGCTGTTCCATACCATAGGGCGTCATGCTCAGTATAGAAAGTGGGGGGAGTTGGCTGGGGCTCAGCGATTGCTGCTCAGGGATGGGCTGGGCATCGGTCAGCGGGTGGTGAGCAACAGCATCACAAAGGGCATCACTTTGTGCTTTGTGTGTTCTTTTCTCATTAGTAGCAGTAGTATTACTATTTCTCTTCCTCTGCTGCCCTGTTAAACCACCTTTATCTCAACCCAGGGGTTTTACTTTTTTTTCCCCTGCAATTCTCTCCCCCATCCCTGTGGGGTGTGAGGGGAGGGTGAGTGAGCGGCTCTGTGGTGCTTAGTTGCCGACTGGGGTTAAACCACGACAAGATATTTAAACTATGTTCAGGAGAATGTCTGTGAAGAGACTTAAGAGCACAATGTTAGGGGTCCTAGGGGTGCCATTGGATTGCATGACACGCGTAGATAGAGATACATTTCAGGAGTCTTGAATTTTTCTATTTCTATTGAATGAAATTGTCAAGAGCTTTTGAAAAATGGTTAATTTGCCTGAAGGGCTTTTCTGCAGAAGGGTCTCTGAATTTTGTCTTCAATTGCTAAGGTACTGTCAGCTTCATGAATGCTAGCAGGCTGAATGGCCAACTGGCTGGCGTCACTACTGGAATAGTTGGGTCTGTGTCAAACAGAGCCTTAAAACCAGACTGATGGATGGTCATAAACTGTGATGGAGCCCAGTTATTATCCCCAGGAGAAAAAATGTTTTGAAATAGGCCAAACGTGGATTCTGTTACAGAAGGTGAGGAACAGAAAGCAAAGTTTTAGAAGAGAAAATGATGCTCATAAAGATTTTACCCCATAAAGTGTTACTGCAATATACATCATACCAGTTTTACAAAGTGTGTTGCTTTGTTTTCATCCGTACTCAGAATGCGGTGAAGAAAAAGTGTCTGCTTCCCTAGGTTCTGTTAAGCGTGGTGTTCCCTAAAGGTGAGGTTAAAGAAGGAGTATCTGTCATGCTTTAAAGAGCATCCCTCTTGTTCACCAGTGACCAGATCCTCCTCTAGGTCGGTTGTGTTGCCCTTTGACCTTTGTAAAAGGAGTCTAAAATATTAAACTTGGTGTATTAGTGACAGAGGTGCTTCCTGAAGCTTTCTTAAGGGTGTTTTCCATGTGAAAACACAAAAATCTCCCTGTGGTTTTCAGAGCAAAGCTAGAGAATACATTTCAGTGTAATGTATACGTATACCAAATTTTTGCTTGAAATGCATAACCATGAATTTCAGTTTTTATTCATCAGATGTAGATGCTTAAACTCGCTAAAAGGTAACAGGATTTTAAATGTCAGTGGAAAAAATGATCTGATGGACTCTTTTGAAGATGCTGGGAAGCTATACTGGATGGTTGGGTCCTATTTTAAATAGCAGGGGGGGCAGGGGTGTCCTCTTCCATGCTTACTCTAGAGGCATGTTCTATAAAGGCAGAGTTCTCTTCAAAAAGCCTGTACTCAGGAATGATGCATTTCAACTTGCCTCCTCTTAATTTGATCTGAATTTCTTGACCTGTCTTTTGGAATAGATGTTCTCACAGGATTGTGGAAGAACTGTAAACTCGAGGGCTCAGGATTCTGGAATGCTCTTTCCTGCCCTGTAACATTCTGACTGAAAACACTTGGAGCATGTGCTATTCTGCTTCTCAGGCAAAATACAACAGACCAACGTAAACAACAAACCCCAGCTGGGCCTCTGACCTGGTCTTAATGCAGATGGCAGGCTGTCTTCTGTGTTCTGTCAGTCCTGAGTGACCTTGGAGACCATTGTGCTGTTGGCAAACAACAAACTGTTTTAAAAGAGCAGAAATGATTTTGCTGCTTGTGTTTGATGACCAAATCTGAAGACTCCTAGGAATGTCCCGTTAGTGTGTTGAGATGTTAAAAGCACAATGTTACCTCTAAAGTTTTGCTTTCATACCTGTGAAGGGATTCCCTGAAGTGATGTGTAATGTCATAGTACTATACATTCTTACAAAGTGACTACAGTTTTTGTCTGCATTTGTGTTGTTTTCAGAATACACAGATGATAATGCCCTGATTGCTAAGAACTCATCGGTGATTGTTAGGAGAATCCCTGTTGGAGGAGTCAAAGGTACCAGCAAAACCTGTGTTGTGTAAGTATCCATACAGCATTGTACCCTTTGTTAGGGCTTTCAGTGTGTTACCTGCTTTTGTGGATATATTAGTTTACAGAGGCATTCAGATTGCATCTTTGTTGTTAAAGCCACTGTTAATTTTTGTTGTCATGGGGTAGATTGTAATCATAGAATCATAGAATCATTTAGGTTGGAAAAGACCTTTAAGATCATCCAGTCCAACCATTAACCTACACTACCAAGTCCACACTAAACCAATCAAGGGTAGACTAGACTAAACCATGTCCCAAAGTGCCACATCTACCCGTTTTTTGAACACTTCCAGGGATGGTGACTCCACCACCTCTCTGGGCAGCCTCTTCCAATTCTTGACCACCCTTTCTGTAAAGAAATTTTTCCTAATTTCCAACCTAAACCTCCCCTGGCGCAGCTTGAGCCCATTTCCTCTTGTCCTATTGCTAACTACATGGGAGAAGAGACCAACACCCACCTCACTACAACCTCCTTTCAGGTAGTTGTAGAGAGCAATAAGGTCTCCCCTCAGCCTCCTCTTCTCTAAGCTAAACAATCCCAGTTCCCTCAGCTGCTCCTCATAAGGCCTGTTCCCTAGACCCTTCACCAGCCTTGTTGCCCTTCTCTGAACACGCTCCAGCACCTCAATGTCTTTCTTGTATTGAGGGGCCCAAAACTGGACACAGGATTCCAGGTGTGGCCTCACCAGTGCTAAGTACAGGGGAACAATCACCTCCCTGCTCCTGCTGGCCACACTATTCCTGATACAAGCCAGGATGCTGTTGGCCTTCTTGGCCACCTGGGCACACTGCTGGCTCATGTTCAGCTGGCTGTCTACCAACACCCCCAGGTCCTTTTCAGCCAGGCAGCTTTCCAGCCACTCTTCCCCAAGCCTGTAGCGTTGCATGGGGCTGTTGTGCCCGAAGTGCAGGACCCGGCACTTGGCCTTGTTAAACCTCATACAGTCGGCCTCGGCCCATCGGTCCAGCCTGTCCAGGTCCCTCTGCAGGGCCATCCTACCCTCCAGCAGATTGACACTCCCACCCAACTTGGTGTCATCTGCAAACTTACTGAGGGTGCACTCAATCCCCTCACCCAGATCATTGATAAAGATATTAAACAAGGCTGGCCCCAAAACAGAGCCCTGGGGAACACCGCTCGTGACCGGCTGCCAACTGGACTTAGCTCCATTCACCACTACTCTCTGGGCTCGGCCACCCAACCAGTTTTTAACCCAGCGAAGACTATGCCCGTCGAAGTCATGAGCTGCCAGCTTCCCAAGGAGAATACTATGGGAGACTGTGTCGAAGGCTTTGCTAAAGTCCAGGTAAATGACATCCACAGCCTTTCCATCATCTACCAGGTGGGTCACCAGGTCATAAAAGATCAGCTTGGTCAAGCAGGACCTGCCTTTCATGAACCCATGCTGGCTGGTCCTGATCCCCTGGTTGACCTGCACTTGCCTGTTGAGTTCACTCAAGATGAACCGCTCCATAATCTTTCCCAGCACCGAGGTCAGGCTGACAGGCCTGTAGTTTCCCGGGTCCTCCTTCTGGCCCTTCTTGTAGATGGGCGTCACATTGGCAAGCCTCCAGTCATCAGGGACCTCCCCTGTTAACCAGGACTTCTGATAGCTGAATGTATCTGTCCCAAAGTCAACTTCCATGTTCAGGCCTGCTGGGACACAGGGTTCCAACTGCAGCAATGGTAACTTTTAAGATGATACTCTTGGGCTTGTTCAGGGGCTTGATTTTGCTGATACCCAGGATGTAGATCCTGTTTCCTCTGTCTGGAGAGATTCCTTGCTATGTCTGTTTGCTTTTATTGTTTTTATAGTAAAGACAGAGCCACATCGTAGTGGGAACTCAGAACTTGTTCCCATCTCAGAAGTGTCTGATTGTTGGGGTTTGACTCTTTCTTGCCTTTGGGGGAGGGAGGGTGGGATATGGCAGGTATTCTTATGCCCCAAGGCTGGGGGTTTTGCATCCTAGCTGTAGAGGAAAGACCAAGGGTTGCCAGCTGGCGAACCGTGCAAACAAGAAGTTCCATTCATAAGGGATTCGTATCAGTTTCCTAAAGACAACATCCATTTCAGGCAAGAGAAAAAGAACAATATCCCAAAGTGTATTGCCTTTTGTGCGAGTACGATGAAGGAATAGTTAATCCTTTCCAAACCTGAAATGCAGGAAGCAGTTTAGCACGTTGCCAACTGTTGCTAGTTCTCTTTCTAAGTCTGTTTTTACCCTAAGCTGATATCTGTGCTCCAGGTTTTAGTTCTGTATTCCTAAGATTTAGAGAGGACAGAGAATCAGGCGTATTGATTAAAATGACAGACACTCAAATGCAATGCTGCCTACAGCATTATTGCTGTCATTTCTGTATTCACAGAGTCCAGTTGTGTATCAGCTACATTAGCATTGTTTGAATGGTCATGTTTTCCAGCCTTCTTAAAGATAGGCCTCTCCACCACAGTTAGTAGGTGTTATTAGCTTGTGGTTTTGCCATGTCCTTCTGATGTGGGTTCCCCATAAATAAAGTATACTGATGAGTTACAGTGTGTCTTGAACAAACAGTACAGCAGCATCCTGGTGCCTGTGATGCACTTGCCAGCCAAAAACCCTGAATTTGTGTGGCTCTGCCTGTAAACTTTGGGCATGTTACTGCAGCAGTTGTTGCAGTGCTTTCAGGCACTACTGAGTAATTGTGGACGCCACAGCATTGTGCTTATAAACATGGCCTTGTTTTGGGGGTTAATTTAAGTATGGATGCTCAGTGCTGCCTTGTGAATGCATCCTCCGTTTCTGGTTGGGTGGCACCCTCTCCTGGTATTGTAATGCTGCCCTAAAGTGAGAGGACAGATGCTGCTGGCATCAAAGCTCAACTAAATCCCTGTGTGTGGGGACGAGGAAAGAATGGCACTGCTGTTGTAACGTTGAAAACTAGCCGTGCAGATTAGCTTTTGATTCCTCTGTCTGGAAACATTGCAGAAACTGCTGGTAGAGTGGTTAATGTTTGGGAATGCTGACCGTATGCTGTAATGGTGGAGAGGCCTTCAAAAATGCATTACTTGCCTTGTAGTACGTTCTTGAAGGGAAATGTACGAAGAAACCACTCTGTGATAATCTCAAGCATTTCCTTGTACTTCCTCATCTTCAGGAGGTACGTGCTCTATTTTAAGTTCTGATCACCTCCATTTCTTCTTGCAGAAGTCGAACGGAGCCAGTGCGTGGACCATCAAAACCAGTATGTAAAACCACAGTCTCGCACTGTTTTTCTACACACGGCACTTAATTCTAAACAATGTAGCCTTGTATTAATTTTCCAAACAGTAATTTCATCTCTTTTGCAGTAAAACAGAGTATATGTTGTAAATAGAATGTATTTGATTCAGCATAATAGTTTGTATGTTTGTATCGGTTGTTGTGTGCTTTTTGATTCTTGCAATACAAATTGTCTGGAGTGCATTTTTTTGCCATTTTCACATTGTATCACTTAGCTGTTGTTTTTAAACACTTTTTTTTTGCCTAATTGTTTTTGAAAATGTGATGAAAACCCCCTGAGAAACCATTATTGTTCAACTTGGTACTGTTTCTTACTTTTGATTTGGGTGTTCAAACAAATACGATGAGCCACGTATCCCATATGTTTTGAGGACAGTTCTGTGCAGCTAAATGATTCCTTTCCATGTCCTTAAATACCTGGGTGTTTGTTCCTAAAACTGTATGATTGAAGTGATATTCTTTGGGCCCCTCTGAGTGAATAAATGTCTTTCATAGATTGCCGTGAAATTAAACATCGTTGCTACACAAAGTGCTATTGTAAAGTTCTGCATTTGATCTTTCCACTTTCTCAGATGAAGCAGTTTAGTTGAATAGTTTGTCTGCAAATGAAAATACCTAAACCCCAGTGTATAAATTTTGGCACAAGGTTAGAGCCTGGTGCATTTGTGGGTAAAATCCCTGTCATTTGTCTTCACTTCTGCCTGCAGTATGCTTTTGGAGCTGGGTGACTTCAGGGTTGGATGCTGCTTTAATTTCCCAGAAGTTAAGCCTTTCTTTAGTGTACCACCGTATGATTCTAAACATATAGAGAAGGAATGATGAACTGGAGTGAGGAATCATCTTCTGCATGTAGAGATTTTTTTCCCCAGAGTCTGCTAAAACTGCTCCCTTGAATTCTTCCACTGCATTAGGTACAAAAGGACAAGAGCATTTTCCAAGGAAGGGTTTTACTCTCTTCTGATCCAGTTAGTGACCCCTTGAGGAGAGCTGTTCATTTTACATTGTGAAATGTTATTCTACGCTTGTGTACAACTTCAGGCATAATAAGCAGTGATTCAAGTGTCTTTCTGGTAATGTTTTACTAGTGTAAGCTTAAGTGCTGCTTGTGGCATAATAGACTTGAGTATACTGGAAAAGGAGCAAGCGAAGAGTTCCCCTTTTTCCTTGTGGAAAAATTGCCCTCCAGTCATTAGTTCTCAACAAACACAGCAGTCCATTACGAACCAGTGGCCTGAGGACTTCATTCCTGCAAGCTGTTCCATAGGTAGCTGGGAGGGAGGAGTGTGGTTGCAATTTATTCTCATAAATTCCTTTTTAGCTGAAAATTGGCAGCTTCCTTACCCCTTTGACTCTTAAGCAGTTGTGAGCATTTGACAAGGGTCCCTCTCTGAGATAGTCTGGAGCAGTAAGTTGATCTCAGGCGGGTTTGGTGAGTTTGGTTTCTTCTCATTAACCACAGAGGCACTCTGGAGCTGTCACAGGTTTGGACACTTTTTTGAACAAATACAGATTACACTGGGTTGGAAATGCCTCTTTCAGTGACACTCAGAGGATACAATGCAGCCTTTCAGGCTACAGTAGAGGTGAACTATTGCTGTGTTTTGATTGTAGAACTTGAATATGTGTTTAATGTTTTGTGAACAGATTGATGACTCTTCTGGATGTATTTCTCTGACCCAGCTTATTAAGGTGTGTATATATAGATACGGTCCTGGTTTCAGCTGGAATAGAGTTAATTTTCTTCCTAGTAGCTGGCATAGTGCTGTGTTTTGGATTTAGGATGAGAAGAATGTTGATAACACACTGGTGTTTTAGTTGTTGCTAAGTATTGCTTATGCTAGTGAAGGACTTTTCAGCTTGCCATGCTCTGCCAGGTGGACACAAGCTCTGCTGCCCAGCAGAGTGCCGTAGTGCAGGGGTTTGCAGATGGCAACATAGTGGTCATAGGCCATGACAGTGAGAAGAAAAAACTCTGCTGAAATGAAAAAGACAGACAGACAGAGTTGGGCAGCACATCCCAAGTAGGAGATGGCCCTGGAGTCCCACAGGGAATTGGCCATGGCTTTAGGCACAGTGGTGGAGATGCAGACCAGGTCAAGGAGGGAGAGCTTGAGGAGGAAGAAGTACATGGGGGTGTGGAGGCGGTGGTCACAGGCTGTGGTGGTGATGATGGGGCCGTTGCCCAGGAGGGCAGTCACGTAGATGCCCAGGAAGAGCCAGAAGTGCAGGAGCTGCAGCTCCCGCGTGTCTGCAAACACCAGGAGGAGGAACTCAGTGATGGAGCTGCTGTTGGACATCTGCTGCCTCTGGGCATGGGGACTGTCATTGGAGAAAAAGATAGTGACAAGTTAGGGGAGACTTCTCTGAGCAAAATGAAAGCCATTTCCCATAGACACTCCCCCTGTCATACATAGACACCCTTTTCTGTTTCTAGCAGACCTTCCTTGAGCTCTGTGCCTGAAGCCCTGGTTGGTGCTGGCCGTGTGGGCCATGAGGAGCAGGGCATCTGCCCACAGGCTCTTGAGAAGTCAGCCCTATTCTGCAGCAGTGGGCAGGGACAGGGACCAGTCCTGGCTGTTCAACTGTGTCAGATGACTGTATCCTGTAAGATCCTGTAAGCTGTGGGATGTACCAGCTTCAGGAGATCCCTCCAGGAACTGCACCGGTATTGTCCTACAGCCAGTGACTTACCATGTCAAGGGCTGTGAAGATCTCTCCTGCAGTGAGCTCTCAGCATCCTCCCACCCCACACTGCCTTTAACCTCTCTCTGCCTCCCTCCTCTCCCCTCCCTGCCTGCAGGCACTGCGCTCAGCCCTGCTGCGCTTGGCACAGGAGCTGCTCCTGGGCAGAGCTGTCTCTCTGCAGCGCTGCCCGCTTGCCAGGAGCTGCCTGTGTCCCAGGAGCCCGGCCCAGCTCAGCAGCACAGGACCAGCCCAAGGCAGCACTTGCTCTGCCCCTCTGGGCTCCCTTGTGTTGTCCCTGGGGCTGCAGGGGAACCTGCTGTGACACAGCCTGAAGCCATCACTGATGCTCCCTCCCTCAGCTGAAAAGAGGGACTTAGTTTCAGTTTTCAAGATCCCAGCTTCTTGTTTAATTCATTACAAGAGTTGGCTGTTCACTTTGCAGTGCCTCTCTCTGCCTGTGGTCATTTGCTTGTACACCCCCCTCAGCTTCCTTGACTCCCGCCTTTCTCCACCCTTGCCTCCTCCCAAACAAGGGACCTACCCCTGCTTATTTCCCCCCCCCCTTGCTCCCATGTTTGCCACACCTGGGAACAGATGTGGTCATTCAGGCGCTGTTAGCTAGGTCGTCTTGGACTTCCATGCCATTACTGATGGGGTTTCCTGGGTACTGCTGTCTCTGCCAGATTCCTCTCCCCAAAGTGACCACAACTCTTCCTTCAATTTTCTGTCAAGTGTGGCCACCTCTCACATCAATCCCCCTTAACCACCTGCAAAATCTGGGGCTGCAATAGCAGAGTATCCACAGGAGACAAGCTGTCTGCTCTAAGGCCGCCTTCTGTCTGCTCTGAGCAGATACTGGGCACCACCTTCAGGTCCATTCCAAAATCCAAAGCAGCCTTGAGCCAGTTGGTTTGGGGCCCAGCTCTGGTGCCCATGAAGCCATGCTACGCCTCAAGGGCCCTGAGAGCAGCTCTTCCACTTTCAGGCAGAGCCTGCCCTGCCATCCTAGGGACCAGGCTGCACTCAGCTGGGTGCCTCAGCTCTATCCCCACAAGCCAGGGTGGCAGCAGGAAGCTCCCGCACCTTGCACGCCCTTTGAGGCTGCCATTCTTCAAGCCACTGCTCTCTGCCCTCCGGGGACCCAGCCCTGCTCAGCAAATGCAACGCACGTGCCTGGCTCCTGCTTTTCTCCCAGGACTGCCCTGCACTCCAGCATGTGAGCAGCTGTAGCTGACACCTGGCTGCCCCACCAAGTCTCACTGATACCAATGATATCCTAGCTCTGGGAATGGACCCAGGCTTCCAGTTCAGCTTGGTTGTTTCTCACACTGCCTGCCCTGCTGTACAAGCATTTCAGATATGCTCCTGAGCCCTCCCTGCTCCCAGGAGCAGGGTAAATGTTTCCATCCTCAGGCGATGTATGCAACTTGGATGAAACCCGAAGATAATAATGCAGAAGAATTGGGAAAAAAAAATAGAAAAAGAAAAGACAAACCCCAAAACCCAGAACTGACAGTCAATGTATTAACTCCCACTTCCAACAGAAGACTAAACAGAAACTAACACAAAGCAAGTGGGGAAGGGGACAGAAAATAGCAGGAAAAGGCTAATCTCACTGCTGCAGTGCTGCATGTAAATTACAGTGGTTTCCTAAAACCCAATAGCTTGGCTAAACTCAAAATTCAGCCAGGAAGGATCACAGCTGTGCTTGATGGCACTAAAACAATGGGCATGACTCTGCACTTCTGCAGCCTCTAAGGACAAATGCCAACCAGAGATCCTTTCACTTACTGAAATAGTCATACTAAACCAAAAAGGATCCACTTTCTTGCTTTGGCTGCAGTAACAGCAGGACGGCAGCACAAATTTGCAAGTGTAGAATGACAGCTAACAGAAGAGCAAGACAATGAAGAAATACTCAAAAGTATAAGCTTTGTGCATCTTTTTTTAAAAAAATCTTCACTAATTTTAGGTTTGCTGTTTTACTGTTCAACAAGAATTAGCAAGCTTTCCAGTGATTTATTCCTGCCACACTAAGATCCAGCTTCTGGTTTGAAATTCATACAAGGATACACGTATGAAAAAAAAAAAAAAAAAAAAGAAACTAAATGAAACCAAAGCAAACCCAAAACCGCACCCTGTAGACCAAGACCTGAGGTAGCTTTAAGAATGAAGCTAATTGTGTCTCCAAGACTAGAAAGCACCTGAGGCTGCAGTGCTTTGACAGGGGGAGGGAGAGAGGACTTCTAAAGAGAGATGCAAGGCTTCCACCCTCCCAACAGCCACCCACAGCCCAAATCAGGGACAGTCAGAGCAAACAAGAAGGAAATGTGTTTGCTTTCTCTCTCATTTACTTGAATTAGTTCTAACTAAGACTAAGTCTTCCCTCCCACTCCACGATTTTTCCTGTTTTTTAATTTTTTTTTTTTGAGATTTCTCTGTTCCCTTATGGTAAGATGCTACTTAGAAATGTAAGACAGACGTGCCAGGGAATACACGAGGCTAAAAGAATGTTAGCTTTATTTATGAACATGTGATTTGTGTTTATACACAAAGTATAACTAGTAAAGTATAGCTAGTAAACAAAGAGAAAAATAGCCATGCAACTGTCCATGTTCCAGAATGGCTTCTGCAACACCCCCCTCCCCAAAAGGTACTCCCCTTCTAGCTTCCCAAAATGGGAACTACTCTTTACAGGATACTATCAAAGTATTCTCATCCTTTTAAGAGGAAGATGTTCTAACACTGTCTGTATCTGGCTACTCCTTCTTCACTTTTTTCACAGCAGGTTCCATGTGAGCAGATTTTTCATGATTGGTGTCCACCTTCCTCTCCCACGCGCTGTATCTTTCCTTTTCAGATGGATGTCGGAAGGCAGCAGATCTGCCATAGGGAGCTTTCTTATCGTATGGTGGAACTTCTCTGTGTCTCTTAAAATACTCCCTTTCTCCTTGCCCTTGAGGTGTTGTCCATTTAGTGGGAGACTGGGCTCTAAATACTGGAGATCTTGACCATGAATGGGATCTTCTGGATGGGGGTGACCTGGACCTTGACCTGTGATAACCATGTGCCCTTGACCTAGAATGAGAGCTGCCACTCTTCCCTTTGCCTCTTCTTGGATACGGTGGTGATCTTGAGTAGGAACGAGGACAGGAACGTCTATATGATCGAGAGGAGGAGCGAATGCAGGAAGAATTGGATCTTGATTTGGAGTCGGTATATGAACTTCTAGAGCAAGATGAAGTACTGCAAGGAGACATGGACCTTAGTGAAAACAGAACACACAAAAAAATACTGAAGGTAGTTCAAAACAGTCACTGTCCCCAATTTTTTTCCTCCCAAATTTGGTTTGGGTTACTTTTTCCTCTCCGTATACTTACATCAAAGCTTCTTTCAGCTGCTGACATGATGCTACTGCAAAGTGAAGAACTTGCTAACATGTAAGAGTTTCTGCTTACAAGACACAACAGCTGCTGCTTTGTTAGTGTAAAAACATCCAGGAAGGGTAAGGCTATTTCCACTCACTTCTATCACATGAACTACCACAGCTGTTGATTGGTTTCATGTGACTCAATGCCATTACTCCAGGAAAGATCCTGAGAGCATGAATAACAGAGTTATTCAGACTCCTGCCCAAGTGATTTTGAGGGATAGAAAACATCAGCTACCCTGAGTTTTTTCTTCACAAGTTTTTCTTTTATTAGTTTTTTAAAGAACCACATCACATTATTCCACCTATGGCCATTAGCGTCATTCCTCCTCTCAAAGTCCTTCACCAATTTAAGATTTCCTTAAACAAGCCTGATCTTTTAATTCCTACGAAAAGTTCAACAATGTCAACAGAATACTAGCGAAAGCCACCAGTTTGCAGTCCAGGTTAAAATCTCTCCATGTATCCTCCAGAAATAAACAAAAGAGGAAAGGAAGACAATTTCTCTCACATACCTCCTCCAAAGTGCCTTGAGGTCATGGTTACACTCAGAATAGGGAGACACAGAAAATCCAGCAACTCCACCTCCTCAGTTTCCAGCCTCTCACGGCTGTCAGGAGGTGAAGGATGTCACTGCAGAGAAGCTTTAGTAAGAGACGCCTGTTCCTTAACAACGGCTGCCAAAGGACAACTATCGGTCAACCTGAATCTCTGCCAGAGTTGAGCTAGCAACCTACATGTGCAACTCCTATCAGTGCTGATCCCTTGAGTCACCCAATCCATCTAACGAGAGAGGTGGAGTGGAACTCCTCCTGGTTCTTCCAGACAATCTGCTTCTCCTTTACGGACATGGAAAGCAGTTATCTGGAAAACGAATGCCTATGCTCTTCTTGAATCTTCTTATCGTTCATCAGTTCCTTAGCAAAATCACGTGTAAACAGCGATCTGTGCATACTCAGTTCATTATAAACCAGCTGCTGTACAAGTCATGTGTTACGGCCTCGTTTAACAGGTTACAAGTGGTCATCTACTGAATTTCTGTAGAATACTCATAGTTCCCAGCCTGCTCTGCCACCTGCTGAGCGAATTGTTCTGGCTCTCATTGGAAGATCTTGTGGAGTGGGGAGACAAAAAAGGAAAAAAATCCATTCAGTTGGTCTGAAGATCATTCTTTTCAGGAAATCCTGAAGTTATAGTTACTTACCAGCTGTGGGTATTGGTTGTCCTTGGGGGCCCAGAACACTTGCTACTGCTGGCTGTCTCTGTACAGGAACCTGGTAGCCCTTGTGAATAAATGCAAACAGTTGGAAAATAAGCTCTATGAAAATACAAGAATCAGCACATATGTTGAAACAAAACTTACCTTCTCTTCCAACAGACTGCTGATTGACAGAGGGGAAGGTTTAGACAGTTGAGTGGCACTCACCAGAGCAGCAGGAGGTGTGACGGGCAGGAGTGGTCGTGGTGGTGGTGGTGGCCGCTGCTGCTGCTGTTGCTGAATCTGGGTATGGAGCCTTTTTGTGTAGCCAGTTCCATTTTTGAAGTTGTTCACAGCCTAGAGGCAGAAAAACATTTACAAAAAGGTCATATGGAACTTCAGGAGATACACGAACAAAAGCCTCCACAGAGTAAAATTGCTTTTGTGTTCTTATAAATGCTATCAACCGTAAAATAAATCACCATACAGATATATGAACACATCCCATTAGACACTGATATTAATGACTGGTGACTCAGAGTATCTGTATTTAAAGTCCTTCAGTGTTAACACCAAATCAGAAAGTGAGGCAATCATCTTAAACAAAAGTGTGACCTGAATGTGCCAGGCTGTAAGCTTCTGTAACAACAGATCATGTATTTCAAAAGTAAATTTGGCCTTGTTCAATTTAGCCTTGCTTAAAGGAGATGTAAATTAGTATTTGCTTCCCTTTCACCTTTTCACAAATAGACTTTTCTTACAAACAGTTTACGTAAAAGGCATCATGGTACCTGGTGTAGAAACTTGTTGGCAATTAAAGAATCAGGTGAAACGTCTGTCTGGTGGCACGTTGGGCAGGTATGCTCCTCAGATTCCAGCAACGCTGTTCTAATGCCTGTGAATAATTAGAACCATCAAAACAGGTTTTAGCCAAAGTGAGGACATTTGTTGGCTTCTAATCAATTCTCAAAATACATCTATGATTAATGGGTGAATGTGGTCTTGAATTGAGAGCATGAAGCTATAAAAGTTCAATAGTGTCACAAATGTCTCGTATGCAGCACACAACCGTAGTTTTGATATTTCACTAGTCACACCTGAAGATGTAGAGTAGGCTGTGTCTTGATGTCCCCACTAGTCTTTTTTCCACTGTCTAGTACAGCAAGAAGTCACCAACCTCAAGTTAATGAACAAAACACATCTCAAAAACTCATTAGTACGTTTGAGTTGTGAAGGTTTAACCTTAACCAGCTCTCCCTTGGAGAAGAATGTGTATTAAATGCCTAACTCTCCCTTTGTTGCAGACCACAGTCAGGCACCAGAGCTGGCTGTATAATTTTGCATGAGGGAAAGGGCTGTGGACAAACTAAATGCATTCCATATCTAATACTGTAATCACCTGCAGAGTTACGCACTCTTCTCTTACTCGTCCTTTCCCATGTAAAGCGGACTTAACTAGATACATAAAAGGGGACAAAAGCTTTCTTCCTTTTTCTTTTTTTTTTTTTCTTTATACAAGAAGAGTCCTTTCCTGTTCAGGGTATACTGAAGTATTAAGTAGAAGTGGTAACAACGCAATTTCGTTATCTCCTATTTCTGCTTTCCAAAGATCAGATGTGATGTTTTGAATGAACAGACAGGGCAGTAACACTTACATTCGTCACAGTAACTGTTCCCACAGCAGGGAATAACAGCTGCATCCGTCATGAGATCTTTACAGATGAGACACAACAACTCCTCTGGAACAGGATCATCTGAGGAGGAGGAGGATGGCTCCACTGGTAGGAAGGGAGGCTTTTCCTTCTTGCCTCTAGCATAAGCTTCCCTGGAGGCGGGGTGGGGAAGGAAAAAGGAAGGAGTTAAAGATGACTAAAGGAAAACTTTTCCAAACTTTGAATTTATCAAAGGAAGAGAATAGATGGAATCCTTCTCGTACCCCATTAGCCTTCTAACACGTAGGCATTTTGTTTGAACTACTTTCCTGTAGCCACAGCACTAAAAGAGGGAGGGGGGAAGAATTTTCCTTCTGCAGAACTCTCCCATTCATTGGATCAACTCAGAAACCAGCTCAGACTGGAAAAATAATTCCTTGACACCTAGAAATCAGGTGAAATGAATCCCACCTCTCCTTTGCCAGAGGGTAAGTGTAAATTGCAGGCTCAGGGTAAAGTTAGTCTCTGAGTAATTACGTTTGATTAATGGAGGAAGTCTGTGTTACAGCTTCTACAAAAGGAGATCCACGACAGAAAAACACAAGTGCTACCAAGTGCATTTGAAAACAGCCACTCTTATCAGCACACAGTAGTGTTTTCTTAGTTTATAGCCACAGGAAAGCTTCAGTCTGTTTCACACATGGGATTGGATAAAAGTCAGGGGGGCAGGAAAGCTCAGTCCAACAGCTCTTTGTTACATTTTGCAGGAAGTCTTTGAAGCATAACCCAGAAGCAAAATGAGCATTCACAGAGACCGACTCCGCTGTAAACACTACTGAAACGTTTTGCAGAAATACAGATTCTTAGCATACCACAAGTTTCACCAACTTGCAGGGGCAGGAACAGAAGGACTGCCCTATTTTAATGGTAGAAAGTATCACAGATTTTAAGGGTAAGCTACAATGACAATGCTTCCTCCCTCGTAATTCCAGATGCCAGCCAACTTGGTTGCATTGCCACTCAGATGTTTACACATGGTTTCTCTCGTTCCCTTTGTGGTCAGTCCAATTAATTCCCTACTTATGCATTAATAGCTGGTATTGCATATTTTCCACTTTTCGTCAGCATAGCACCCTTGGTGTTGGGATCTTTCACCTCCACCATGAAACTCCTGGGAATTCCTGTGCTCTTTTTAATTCTGGGAACAGACTCAAATTGTTTGTCCTGTTAAGGAAAGAAATGCAGACATATCTCATGTCAGGACCCACAATTAAAATGACATTTCAAGGACTATTTGAAGCAGCAAAAGCCTTTAGTGCTCTCCTTGTACCTAGCCTAAGGGTTGCTCAACTAAAATACTTCTTTTCCTAAAAGAACAGAGCCAGGACGTTCAAAAGGCTTGAGCAGTGTTTTGAACTCATTTGACATTCTTTGGCTTAACTTCAGGTTCCTGAAGGGGGAAATACCCCTGCGCTCGCCATCCACTCAGAGAAGAGACACAAACCCGCTCCTCCTCCCCAGCGCAATTCAGCGCGAGAGCTCAGTTCGCTGCTCTGAATCACTCGCTGGGGAAACTTGTGTTCACCATCTCTAGATGAAGGCTGAATTCAGACCTCATGCAGATACATTCAGTGACGAACGTTCAATAGCATGAATACTCAACCAGAGGCTTGTGTACCTAAAACACGCACATAGTCACAAGATGGGGTCAACAGAAACATCTTGGGTTTAGACCGAATCCTGAAACCTGTCTACAACCAGTCATTAAAAAGAGTTAAAACCAGAAACATTTCCAGTGATATTGAAATATACAAAAATGTGCGTGAAAGTCCACAGAGAAAGGTCTATGGACATATTCAATGTCTATGACCTGGAAAAAAGACATTTTTGCATTTGTAATTGCAGGTTTCCCTGGAAGCTTGAAGGGCTTTGCAACATTGCCAGGTAACCTCTGTGTTTCACCCCAAGAGAAACAACTCTTAATAGGAGTGTTTCTGTATTGTTACATGACTGCCAAGGTAAAAACAATGACAAACTACCGAACACCAGCAGTCCCCCACAATCTTACCCCATGTGTTGGGCAGTTCTTCCTATAGTGGCCATGTTTTCCACAACGGAAGCAAGTGTAAGATGGTGGAGGTGGACCCAAGGCTTTCTTCAGGTAACTGAAAGATTTTGGGGAAAGAAAGAAAAAGGTATGCAAAGGTGTCTCTCTTGTTCCAACAAGCATCTCTGCAGCTTTTCCATCATCTTCAAAGAACAGATCTGACATCAGCAACACTTACTTGGATGGATCATATTCCTGGCAAGACTGTATCATCATCGCTGTTATTTTATCTTCCTCGGAAGCATCGGCTTCAGCCAGATTGGCAGTCTGTTTAACAGGTCAGGATTTGACACATGCATGCGAAACACAATGCAGCCCACATGGCCAAACACCACAGCACTCACCCAGTCCTGTCAAGAGCAGCACAACGCCAGCTGAGGCTCCACCAAAACAGCTACTCATATAAAACAGAGTTGTGCTGAAGATGTTCTGGGGAGTCCTTACGCCCTTACGTGGGGGTTGGGTGCCCGGTAACCTGCTTGACAAGAGCATTCCTGGGCACCCAAAACCTTGGGCTCTGTCTGCACCTTACATAAAGGCTTGTGGAACCAGTCCCATTTTCTTCCACGTGGACTCAAGCTCTGCGTAGAAACAATTACACTGTCCAGTATTTTTGAACTGATAGTAAGCTCCAGACTATGTGAAGGAGAAGATCTCCGCTGTACATTTAACTGAGAAAGATGTATGCCACTATCATGATTTACGTTTTGCAGCATTAAAAGGACACTCAACTTAGCAGTAAGGGAAGTTGTTTCTGCTTGCTGAAACTGAGTTTCGGACACAGAAGCATGAAAGGAATCAAGCTTTTTAGAATCCCTCAGCAAGACAAAGGATTCTTTTCAGTAGAAATGTCACCATCATGTGCTGTAGGCAGTCCAAACTGCACGTTCCCCCCTACTAACTTCTTTATAAACCTTACGCACAACGAGATCTTCAAATTCTTGAAGCCAGCTGCTTTTGTTTAACCAGTATTTGGTCAGATTTTTTTATTGCACACTAGTCCAGACATAAGCAGGGACGAAGGGAGGGACTGTAAATGACTTGGACCTTCAAGCACCTATCTTTCAGATCAACAGCGCATATTTTTGCTTTTAGATGCATTCATTCACAAAAGCAACCATCTAGTTTCAGTATTTTATTAAATGGTTGTTTCATATAGACAGTTTTTCTCAACTGTAACATCATTCACATCAACATCTGTCAAGTCATTCATATAGACAGTTTTTTTCTCAACTGTAACATCATCCAGATCAACATCTATGAAGTCACTGCCATTAACATTTATAGACAACTTTACAGATACTTGACTAGTTTGTTTGAATCCAAACGGTTTACAGAACACTTCCAAAACACAAAAAACACATTCTAGGAATAGACCAAAACTCAAATATGGCATTTAATACATAGGAATAACAAACTGGAAAACTTTTTACAACACATTGCCTCCATGCTAAGCCAGTCTGCACTCAGGAGGTCAGAGCAAGTAACAGTTCTGAGCTGCTTTATGTTATTTTCCTGTATTTTTCTTTAAACGTTCTCAAAAGCTGAAATGTCTACACCACTTGGACAGTTTTTCACATTGCAGAGGAAAACTTCACATGAGTTTACAGAACCAAGGACACATTTAGGCACAGCACTAATGGAGTCCAATTTCTTCTGGTGGATACCTTCCAAACTAATTTTTTTTTTTTTTTTTTGGCCAAATGTACACAGTGTAATTTCTGCAGTGAGTGAGGGAAGAAGTTACGAGTGGGAAGAGATTTCTCTTTCTTGGAAATGAACTCCAGCCTTTATTTTCAGAAGAAAGAAGCAGCTCCTCTGCACTAGGCCCGGCCTTCTCTAATCTTTGTCACTCGAAAGACCACTCATTCCATTGGCTAGCACTACGCCTTTGCACAACGTGCAATCACTAGTGCAATCACCAGGCAAAGCTACACATTGTTGAGCACAGAACACAAGCAGTTCCACAGCAAAACACGGCATTGCAACAGTTTCAGAAGGTCCCATCTGCTAATATGCCACACATACACATTGGCATATTCCTATAAACGGTCAGGTACATTTACACAATTGACACAGCCTGCGCTCAAACAAATTAGATTGTGCTGTCCACTGTAGATGTACTATGATGTATGAAACTCTGCAGCATTCACAGAACAGAATTGTAACTATCGTGACTAGAAATTCAAAAATAGCCATGCAATCGTCCATGTTCCAGAAACGCTTCTCGTTTGGCTGCTGCAACCCGCCCTGAAATGTCCATAACTTACAGACCATATAATTCTTCTCTGAAAGTTGTGTTAGTTTCCAACACAAAATGAATGAAACGTATGAAAAACGGTAAACAGCTTCTGCAGTGCTGCTTCTTTGCGTCTTGAAGGTGAGTAATACGGCAACATTACGTTGAGGCTGATAAGGTACTCCCCTTCTATCTTCCCAGACTGGCAACTACTCTTTACAGGGCAGTATCAAAATACACACATATTTTACAGTTAAAATAAATACTTTTAAATTAGTAAAATCTAAATTAAAGTTCTGTTCACATTACAAGAGTTATCCAGCTATAGATCACAGTATAAGATTTAAAAATACAAAGCAAACACTTTTGGTTTTAAGCATTTGACAAGAATATATCTAGATATACCTTAATAAGCTGGGCCAGAGAAATAGATCCAGAAGAGTCATTGATCTGTGCACAAAACATTAAATACATATTCAAGTTCTACAATCAAAACACAGCAATAGTTCACCTCTACTGTAGCCTGAAAGGCTGCATTGTATCCTCTGAGTATCACTGAAAGAGGCATTTCCAACCCAGTGTAATCTGTATTTGTTCAAAAAAGTGTCCAAACCTGTGACAGCTCCAGAGTGCCTCTGTGGTTAATGAGAAGAAACCAAACTCACCAAACCCGCCTGAGATCAACTTACTGCTCCAGACTATCTCAGAGAGGGACCCTTGTCAAATGCTCACAACTGCTTAAGAGTCAAAGGGGTAAGGAAGCTGCCAATTTTCAGCTAAAAAGGAATTTATGAGAATAAATTGCAGCCACACTCCTCCCTCCCAGCTACCTACGGAACAGCTTGCAGGAATGAAGTCCTCAGGCCACTGGTTCGTAATGGACTGCTGTGTTTGTTGAGAACTAATGACTGGAGGGCAATTTTTCCACAAGGAAAAAGGGGAACTCTTCGCTTGCTCCTTTTCCAGTATACTCAATTCTATTACGCCACAAGCAGCAGTGAAGCTCACCCCAGTAAAACCTTAGCAGAAAGACACTCGAATCACTGCTTATTATGCCTGAAGTTGTTCAAAAGCGTAGAATAACATTTCACAATGTAAACTGAACAGCTCTCCTCAAGGGGTCACTAACTGGATCAGAAGAGAGATTAAAAGCCTTCCGTGGAAAACGCTCTTGTCCTTTAGTGCCTAACGCAGTGGAAGAATTCAAGGGAGCAGTTTTAGCAGACTCTAGGGAAAAAAATCTCTGCATGCAGAAAATGATTCCTCACTTCAGTTCATCATTCCTTCTCTATATGTTCAGAATCATATGGTGGTACACTAAAAAAAGGCTTAACCTCTTGGGAAATTAAAGCAGCATCCAACCCTGAAGTCACTGAGCTCCAAAAGCATACTGCAGGCAGAGGTTAGGACAAAAGACAGGGATTTCACCGACAAATGCACCAGGCTCTAGCCTTGTGCCAAAATTTAAAAAAATACTTAATTTTGTTTGAGAAGTAACCATCACTACAGGAAAATTATTTTCAGTGTACTTTGTAAAGTATTCAGTGACTTACTGTTTGGCAAATTAATACAAAGCTACATTGTTTAGAATTAAGTGCAGTGTTTAGAATAAAGTGTGAGATGTGTTTTTACGTACTGGTTTTGATGGTCCACTCACTGGCTCCATTCGACTTCTGGAAGAGAAATGGAGGTGATCAGAACTTAAAATAGAGCCCGTACCTCCTGAAGATGAGGAAGTACAAGGAAATGCTTGAGACCACCACACAGGGGCTTCTTCGTACATTCTCCTTCAAGAACAAACTGCAAGGTAAGTAATGCATTTTTGAAGGCCTCTCCACCATTACAGCATACGGTCAGCATTCCCAAACATTAACCACTCTACCAGCAGTTTCTGCAATGTTTCCAGACAGAGGAATCAAAAGCTAATCTGCACGGCTAGTTTTCAACGTTACAACAGCAGTGCCATTATTTCCTTGTCCCCACACACAGGGATTTAGTTGAGCTTTGATGCCAGCAGCATCTGTCCTCTCACTTTAGGGCAGCATTACAATACCAGGAGAGGGTGCCACCCAACCAGAAACGGAGGATGCATTCACAAGGCAGCACTGAGCATACATCCTTAAATTAACCCCCAAAACAAGGCCACGTTTATAAGCACAGCGCTGTGGTGTCCAGAATTACGCGGTAGTGCCTGAAAGCACTGCAACAACTGCTGCAGTAATATGACCAAAGTTTACATGCAGAGTCACACAAATTCAGGGTTTTTGGCTGGCAAGTGCTTCACGGGTGCCAGGATGCTGCTGTACTGTTTGTTCAAGACACACTGTAACTCATCAGTATACTTTATTTATGGGGAACCCACATCAGAAGGACATGGCAAAACCACAAGCTAATAACACCTAATAACAATACTAACTGTGGTGGAGAGGCCTGTCTTTAAGAAGGCTGGAAAACGTGACCATTCAAACAGTGCTAATGCAGCTGATACACAACTGGACTCTGTGAATACAGAAATGATAGCAGTGATGCTGTAGGCAGGATTGCATTTGAGTATCTGTCATTTTAATCAATATACCCGATTCTCTGTCCTCCGTAAATCTTAGGAATACAGAACTAAAACCTGGAGCACAGATATCAGCTTAGGGTAAAAACAGACTTAGAAAGAGAACTAGCAACAGTTGGCAACGTGCTAAACTGCTTCCTGCATTTCAGGTTTGGAAAGGATTAACTATTCCTTCATCGTACTCGCACAAAAGGCAATACACTTTGGGATATTGTTCTTTTTCTCTTGCCTGAAATGGATGTTGTCTTTAGGAAACTGATACGAATCCCTTATGAATGGAACTTCTTGTTTGCACGGTTCGCCAGCTGGCAACCCTTGGTCTTTCCTCTACAGCTAGGATGCAAAACCCCCAGCCTTGGGGCATAAGAATACCTGCCATATCCCACCCTCTCTCCCCCAAAGGCAAGAAAGAGTCAAACCCCAACAATCAGACACTTCTGAGATGGGAACAAGTTCTGAGTTCACACTACAATGCCTATCTCTCTTCACTATAAAAGCAATAGAAGCAAGAAGATATGATAAAGACCAGTCCACGTAGAGGAAACAGCATCTACAACTTGGGTCTCAGAAAAATCAAGCCCAAGAACAAGCCCAAGAGAATCATCTTAAAAGTTACCACTGTTGGAGTTTGAACCCCATGTCCCAGTTGACTTTGGGACAGGTACATTACAATCTACCCCATGACAACCAAAATTAACAGCAGCTTTAACAACAAAGATGCAATCGGAATGCCTCTGTAAACTAATATCCACAAAACCAGCTAACACACTGAAAGCCCTAACAAAGGGTACAATGCTGTATGGATACTTACACAACATAGGTTTTGCTGGTACCTTCTACTCCTCCAGCAGGGATTCTTCGAACAATCACTGATGAGTTCTTTGGAATCAGGGCATTATCATCTGTGTATTCTGAAAACAACACAAATATAGAACAAAACAGTATTCAGTTTGTAAGAATGTCTATTAAGATGTCATTACATAGCACTTCAGGCAATCCCTTCACAGGTATGAAAGCAAAGCTTTCTATGTAACACTGCGCTTTTATCGTTTCAACACACTAACGGGACATTCCTAGAAGTCTTCAGGTTTGGTAATCACACACAAGCAGCAAAATCTTTTCCACTCATTTAAAACAGTTTGAATGCCAACAGCACACTGGTCTCCAAGGTCACTCAGGACTGACAGAACACAGAAGACAGCCTGCCATCTGCATTAAGACCAGGTCAGGTCCCAGCTGGGGTTTGTTGTTTGGTTGTTGGTTTGTTGTCTCTTGCCTGAGAAGCAGAATAGCACATGCTCCAAGGGGTTTGAGTCAGAATGTTACAGGGCAGGAAAGAGCACTCAGGAATCCTGAGCTCTGGAGTTCACAGTTCTTCCACAACATTGTGAGAACATCTATTCTAAAAGACAGGTCAAGAAGTTCAGATCAAATTAAGAGGAGGCGGCAAGTTGAAATGCATCATTCCTGAGTGCAGGCTTTTTGAAGGGAATTCTGCCTTTATAGAACACGCCTCTAGAGTAAGCATGGAAGCGGACACCCCTGCCCCCCTGACATTTAAAATAGCTCCCAACCATCCAGTCTGCCTTCCCAGCATCTTAAAAGAGTCCATCATATCATTTTATTCCAGTCTGTCGTGGTTTAGCCCCAGCCAGCAACTAAGCACCACGCAGCCGCTCGCTCACTCCCCCTACCCCGATGGGATGGGGGAGAGAATCGGAGGAGTAAGAGTGAGAAACACTCCTGGGTTGAGATAAGAACAGTTTAATAATTGAAATAAAATAAAGTAAAATAATAATAATAGCAATATAATAATAATAGTAATAATAATATACAAAGCAAGTGATGCACAATGCAATTGCTCACCACCCGCCGACCGATACCCAGACAGTTCCCAAGCAGCGATCGCTGCTCCCCAGCCAACCCCCCCCAGTTTCTATACTGAGCATGACGTCATGTGCTATGGTATGGAATAGCTCTTTGGTCAGTTTGGATCAACTATTCTGGCTGTGCCCCCTCCCAGTTTCTTGTTCACCTGGCAGAGCATGGGAAGCTGAAAAGTCCTTGACTAGCATAAGCAGTACTCAGCAACAACTAAAAACATCAGCGTGTTATCAACATTCTTCTCCTACTAAATCCAAAACACAGCACTGTGCCTGCTACTAGGAAGAAAATTAACTCTATCCCAGCCGAAACCAGGACACAGTCATATTTAAAACCCTGTTTACTACTAGTGAGTTTACGCATCTACATCTGATGAATAAAAACTGAAATTCATGGTTATGCATTTCAAGCAAAAATTTGGTATACGTATACATTACACTGAAATGTATTCTCTAGCTTTGCTCTGAAAACCATGGGGGGATTTTTGCATTTTCACATGGAAAACACCCTTAAGAAAGCTTCAGGAAGCACCTGTGTCACTAATAGACCAAGTTTAAAATTTTAGACTCCTTTTACAAAGGTCAAAGGGCAACACAACCGACCTAGAGGAGGATCTGGTCACTGGTGAACAAGAGGGATGCTCTTTAAAGCATGACAGATACTCCTTCTTTAGCCTCACCTTTAGGGAACACCATGCTTAACAGAACCTAGGGAAGCAGACACTTTTTCTTCACCGCATTCTGAGTACGGATGAAAACAAAGCAACACACTTTGTAAAACTGGTATGATGTATATTGCAGTAACACTTTATGGGGTAAAATCTTTATGAGCATCATTTTCTCTTCTAAAACTTTGCTTTCCGTTCCTCACCTGCTATAATAGAATACATGTTTGCCCTATCTCAAAACATTTTTTCTCCTGGGGATAAGAATTGGGCTCCATCACATTTAGTACCATCCATCAGTCTGGTTTTAAGGCTCTGTTTGACACAGACCCAACCATTCCAGTAGTGACGCCAGCCAGTTGGCCACTCAGCCTGCTGGCATGTGTGAAGCTGACAGTACCTTAGCAATTGAAGACAAAATTCAGAGACCCTTCTGCAGAAAAGCCCTTCAGGCAAATTAACCATTTTTCAAAAGCTCTTGACAATTTCATTCAACAGTAGTAGAAAAATACAAGACTTCTGAAATGTATCTCTACCTACGCGTGTCATGCAATCCAATGGCATCCCTAGGACCCCTAACATTGTGCTCTTAAGTCTCTTCACAGACATTCTCCTGAACATAGTTTAAATATCTTGTCGTGGTTTAACCCCAGTCGGCAACTAAGCACCACACAGCCGCTTGCTCACCCTCCCCCCACACCCCAGAGGGATGGGGGAGAGAATTGGGGGGGAAAAAGTTAAAACCCATGGGTTGAGATAACGGCAGTTTAATAGGACAGCAGAGGAACAGAAATAGTAATACTGCTTCTACTAATGATAAAAGAACATACAAAGCACAAAGTGATGCACAATGCAGCTGCTCACCACCCAACGACCAATGCCCAGCCTGTCCCCGAGCAGCAATCGCTGAGCCCCAGCCAACTCCCCCCACTTTCTATACTGAGCATGACGCCCTATGGTATGGAACAGCCCTCTGGCCAGTTTGGGTCAGCTCTCCTGGCTCTGCCCCCTCACAGCTTCTTCTGCACCTGGCAGAGCATGGGAAGCGGAAAAGTCCTTGACTGCCACAAACACTCCTGAGCAACAACTACAACATCAGTGTGCTATCAACATTATTCTCATGCTCTCATTCTCAATCCAAACCACAGCACCACACCAGCTACTAGGGAGAAAACCAACTCTGTCCCAGACAAAACCAGGACACATCTGCAGATAAACAGGGAGCTTTAGGTGCCCAAGGCCCCGCGCCCGCCACCCCCATGCACCTTTGTTGGTCTGGGCGTTGCTGATCTGCAGGTCGCAGTTGGTCGCCTTCAGCTTCTCACGGCCCATGATCTGGCGCTTGAGGTCACACAGGGGGATGTGGAGGCCACTGAAGGTGACCGCATCATAGCTCAGCTGGGAGGAGAACTTGTAGTGGACGCACGGCATGCTCCTCCTCACAGCCCAGCAGGCGGCCACACGATGGGGAGAGGCCCCCACGGCCCCGGCTCCTCCTCCGCTCCCTCTCTCGCACGCAGCGCTCCCAGGCCCAACCGCTCGCTACGGCTACTCGGGCGCCCGGCCTCAGCATTCCGCCCAGGGCTTTCCTGGACGACAAGTGCATAGGCTGCCGCCAGTGCCTCACCTCACCCAGCGCATTATGACAAAAGGCCCGCGTCATGGGGGCACGGCAGCCCCACCCTCTTCCTCCTAACCCTGAGCTCTCCCTAAAGGCAATCGCCATTCCTCCACACATTCCTCCAAACCTTCCCATCTACCACATCCACTGAGCGGGCAAGGGAGATTCTCCAGAAGCCCTTACGTGAAACCCATTCGAATAAGCCATCACACTGGCCATTTCTTCCTGGAGGGAGTTCATCCGGCCCTGCACACTGCCAGACAACGTGGATGTTCACAGAGAGATTCACTTGCTGTTCTGCAGGAAGCCACAATCGAACTAAAGGTAATGGTAAGAGTTTGGCTGCCACTACGGGCCCAGAGGATCCTGATGCTCTGAGTCATCTCCTCTGGGTCCCAGCCTCACTCGTTTACCTGAACAACCCAATCCAGCACATGCTAACCCTTGCACAGGAAATCATTTGCATCATTCAGACTTACCTGAAGATCAGACTGCCCTATTTGCACAACTACCAGGGCAATATGGGATAGGTGAAGAAAGGGCTTTCCAGGATTTACCCTCCACCTGAGCTGAAAAGGGGATTCTAAGTGCATTAATACCTTCCGCACAGGTTAGAACCACTATCTCTTCTGCCTCTGGAGCTCCGAGCTACTGATAGCTATGGGAAAACGTGTTACAGCCCTCTGATGACATGTGGCACTACGTTCCCCCTGTCTGTAACAGCTTTTATCCCATGCTTAGGGGTTGCAAAACTAGAGCAAGCTACTGCAAATGTGTCAAGAGAATTAGAAAAAGCCATTAATGAAACCGCAGAGATTATTACAGCCCTACAGGAAGAAATCAACTTACCACCACAAATGGTAACACAGAGTCGATCAGCCCGAGACCACCTTTTAGCAGCACAGGACAGAGTGCCCAGTGGAATGAGCTCATTTTCCCGCCCTGTCCAGCCCACAAACCCTTTAAAACCCCCACTGTCAGCCTGTCGTTGTTCTCATGTTGACACAAGAAAAGGGCATATGGAAAGCCGCTTCTAAATGGGGAATCCCTTCATCTATCACCAGCTCCAGGAACCCAACAAACCGGGTTGTGATGACCCCATCACAGAGAATTAACAGGAGGACAAACAGGAGGAGGAGAACAAGAAGGAAGACAAACAGGATGAACTGATGGACGGCAGGAGGAGGAGGAAGGGGATGAAGCAGACAAGGAACATAGAAAGAGAATGAGAACAAGGAGGAACAAGACACAGAACAGGAGGAGGAGGACAAACATGAGGAGCGAGAGGAGGAGAAAGAAGAGGTGGAAGACGAACACGAGGAACAGTCAGAAGAGGAACAGGTGGCACCAGGAGCAGGAGGAAGAATAGGAAGAGAAGAAGGAGGAGCAGGAGGAGGAGCAGAAGATAGGGGAACAAGACACAGAACAGGAGGAGGAGGACAAACATGAGAAAGAAGAAAAAAGAGGAGGAAGAGGAGAAGGACAAGGAGGAGGTAGAGGGGCAGGAAGAGGAGGAAGAGGAAGGAAAAGGAGAAGGAGAATTAAGAGGAATGGGACGATGAGGAGGAGGAAGATGAAGAGAAGGAAGAGGAGGATGACATACAGGATGAACAGACGAACAGAACGAAGAAGAGGCAGTGGAGGAGGTGAGGGAGAAACAGAAGGCGGTGGAGGAGAAACAAGAAGATGAGCAAGGGGATTAACAAGAGAATAAGGACAACTAACAGGAGAAGGAGGATTAGGATGAAGTTGTGGAGAGAAGTGGGAGGAAGGGGGAGGAAGAGGAGGAGGATGAGGACAACTACAGCAACGACAAACAGGAGGACAGAGAGAAGGAGGAGAAGAAGGGTAAAAGGATGACAGTGAAGAGGAGTAGGAACAGCAGGTGGAGGAAGACGATCGGGAGGAGGAAGAGGGGGAGGAGAGGAGGAAGTACTGCGAGCTAAATGTTGCACGGCACACATACAGCAACATACAATGAGAAATTACAAATAAATGTACTTGGTAACAAGTCCCCATGGTCACCTTTGTTCCCTTTCCCTTCCAGGTGACACCAGCCAAGCCCCAGGCACCTGCAGCCATTCGCTGTACACAGGTCCCCTGATGCTGGATATCTGATACACGTTTCATAAAACAACGTCCCCCCAGAGATTTTGGCTGTTCACCTGGAGCTGGGGGGAAGGTGTGTGCATGGGTGAGGATGATCTGCTTTAGCCCTTTAATTTTTATGCCTCAGCAAAACCACTGCAAGATTCAGACTAGAGGACAGCACTGAAATCAAAGGGTAAGCAACCAAGAGGGTTCCAACCGCACATTGCCACCTGATTGGTGGTGTGGACCATTCCCCACTTGCTCCTCTGACAACAAAGGCCCATGCGTGCTCCCACCAGGAGGAGAAACAACTTCCACTTCTCCAAATCCCCATTTATCAAAGGCTGTCAACAGAGATGGGGCTGTCCATGAGCACGAGACCCACAGGAAGGACAGAAGACAGCAAAGGCACCTGGTCTGACCCCACCACAGCATGCCTGCTCCAAAGCTGGCAGCCTCCTGTCGCAGAGGAGGCAACTCTGCCTTCCCCTGCCCCGCTGCTGTCAAACATCGGTCTCCAGATGTCAGGGCTCGGGCTGGCGACACTTGGGGTAGCAGCAGGAACACCTTGGCCTGTGTGCAAAGTGTTCCCAGAGCTTTCTGCTGGCATTTGCACAGCTCACGGCCCAGGACAGAAGTGTCTGTGACTGCCACGTGCTTTTCAGTTTGCCTTCCCAGACCAAGCCAAGCTGTGATACAGGAGCTTTGCTCCTCCCTGTCTCCTAGGGAAAGCTAGAAATGGCATTATCACCATCGAGCTCCCGTGGGATATAAAGAAAGCTTGTCAGGCAGTGGTTACGTCCTGCTGTGCAGGCTTTGAACTAGCCCGGGTGAAAAAACTGACCAGCACATTGCAGTACATAAGAAAAGCTCCTATGTAAAGATGGCTTCAAAGACATGCGCAAGAGAACTTGACCGACTGTGACCTCGCCTATACAAGTGGCTCTACTGTTAGAAGAAACCAGACGGAAACCAGCTGAAAGCAGCAAAGTTGCACCAAAAGAGTGCCAACTCAGCTAGGAAATATGCATTAAGCATTCTTGCACAGGGCTTCATGTGAAAAAATACTCAAAAGTGAATGCTAACAGGCCACCTGATGGTCAAATCCAAGAGAGTTTTTTAGACTGTCAAAATGAATACGTGAGTAGCCTTAAGACTGCATATAAGGAATCAATTGTAACACGGCGTCCTTCTCAGGCTCCCAGCCAAGAGGCACCTTTATGGCCGGCAATAAAAAGGGATTTGACCTAGTGTATACGTTTGCTGCCTTCTTTCCTGTACCCACACATGAACTAGAAGAGAAGTGCAAGCAAATCCATTGTGGTAAAAGTTCAGGTCCACATGTAAACAGCCAGAACTCTGAGTGCTGACCTTACTCAGATATTTATCTTCCTTTGATATGCAACTAAGCACATTCCCTCCTACCCACAGCCTGTCCTCCCAGCCTCACAGCTCTCCTACATAAGAAACATAAGCTACAAAAGCTACAAAAGAAAAAAAAACTGCTTTGGTGAACACCAAAACACCTGTGACTTTCTCAAACTCTTCATTGCCCCATCTGAGGGTCAAGGGACAGCATCTCCTAAAGGCTCGTTCACAGGCACTGCCCTGAAACCCCCCACCGCTTCTCTACTAGTGCACAAAGAGATGAGGAAGACTTCATCTTTAACTCTATGCAGACAATTTCTGAAATCAGACAAGTCATTTTTAATGAGGATAAGCCCTTTGCCTTGCATCTGGCAACCAACAGGGACGTGGACCCAGCAGCACAGAGCAGTGCCATGCGCAAACCACCACCCTACGCACAGGGAAAGACAGACAAGTCAGATGGGGCACCCAATATCGCCAAAAAATGGCTCTTCACATCAGTTCTCTCTATCATCAGCTTAGTCCTTTCAGGCAGACACAGAAATCCAAAGTGATTTCCTCTTCTTTTGCTGAAGTAGACTTTTAAGTAGATATTGCCAAAGAATGCAAGAACAACCAAAAAAAGCTAAAGCAGGTCTCCCGTTAAGTCCACTACCCCTCACAAAACAGACAAGTGGCTTCAAGAGATGCCTGCAAAGAAACCACCGATGGAAGAGAATCCTGATAACTCCAGCACAAGCGGTCAATGTGGAAACGGCAGCACTGACCCTTCTCCCGCTCCTCCTACGAGCTCTTCGCCAGCCACATGAAGATGCAAGACCAAGGATGATGGAATCAGATCTGACAAGAAGTTCACCCCCCACTACCCAAAACGATCAAGAAATCTATCTGAAATACAGATTCACATCCACTAGCATGGATGATGAACCTCGTCCTAAGCACATGTTGTGCCTTGAGACAGGAGCTAAGACAGGAGCTAAGACTGCATGCAGTCACCACCACGAGCAGACGTTCAAACCCGAAGCATCCACAACACCCAAACCTCCACCATTTTGTCAGCAATGCTTCAAGTCACACGAAACTCAGTCCAGGACTTGACAAAATGTCACTAAAATTAATGACAGCAGCCTCTTTGCAGATTGCTCACTCAAAAGCAAAAACCAGAAAGCCACGTACCCTTGGGGAAACCCTTGTCCTTCTGTGCGGCTGGTGTCTTCCCAGGGCTCTTCCTCAAGGCAGGAGAAATGACCAAGTCCACAATTTGGAAGTCCAATTTGGACTTCCAATTTGGAAGTCCACACAAGCTCAGAAGCACACTTAGTCCTCTGGCCGTCATTATCCATGGGCCAGAAGTCCTCTCACCCCTCCCCAGAACTGCCCGTTAGTCGCTGGCAGTCATTCTCCATGGACCACATGGACCTCCCTACCCACCTACCTACCAACACAGCTACCGACTCACCAGAAATGAGTCAGACTGCACCAGAAGGGACACTGCCTGACATGAAGTAGACATATTAGACCAGAAATGATGCTTTCAAGACAGAAAACACAGCACAATCCACCAGAACAGCAAAAAACAACCAGAAGAAACTTCGCACACAAACCAAAGGCTCCTTTCCAAACCCTAAAAAGGCAAACAAGCTGAAAAAAAGGACTCTCCACAAAAAAAGACCACGCAGAACACAGGATAAGGCAAAAACAACCTAACCCCAGGAACCCAGGGCCAACAAACACAGATTCTCTCCATAAAAGTAACACGCTTTACCTGTAACTTGCTTAAACTCCGGCATACTACAACCCTGTCACCCCATAACCCTAGCACATTGTAGCCCTACAATACCAGAAAATGGATCACAAACTCCCTGGAGATCTCTGCCAGGGCCTTCACGTGGCCCCGGATCTTGGACATCACAACTTTGAAGTGGGAGTGAGACGGAGCCACCAGGACGTCACCACCATCCATCTTCACACCCTGGAAAAGTGCCCAGCTTAAATGCCCCTGGGGAGAATGGCTGAGACACTCGGAGACTTTGACCCGGCCAGCCATGACCACGGGGCTTCAGCTCATTGTTTCTGTGCCACAGCCACCATGCAGATGACCCCGTCCTCCCCGCAAGACCCCTCGGGGCAGCCGTGGCTGCTCTGGGGGCCTCCAAGAGAACAGCTCACCTGGGCTGCTCTGCGGCCACCGCGCGCCTTGGCTGTCAGGCGGGTCTCAGCGCTGCTCTGCAATCCGCTGTCACCTCCCTGCAGGACGCTCTCCAGCACACGGGACGTCTCCGCTTGCTCACCCTGGGGACAAAGAGCAAAAGAGAGCGATGGCGTTTGCTTTGTCCCCATTCCCAGGGTGCCACAAGAGAGACCTGCCACCCCCAAATCACACGCTGGATGCTGCGGACACAACAGTACAAGCTGCAGGCGTGGGTCAGGACGGCTGTGGGGAGCGGGCAAGACATTCTGCGGTGCCCCGGCCCTGGCAGAAAGCAGAGCTGGAGAGAACAGCGGGGGAAGCCCAGGGCAGACGGCGCTGGGGCCCGGCAGGGTGCAGCACCCACAGAAATGCCTGGCTCCTTGAGCCTTGGCCCCGGGGCTGCAGCATGGGGACAGCACCGGCTGCGACTTTGCTGGGAAAAGCCAGGCAGGGGGGACCCTCACACCCCACACGGGTACCCAGACCTGGGATTTGACAACCGGTCCCTCTGCCCATCGCCGCCATGGCATCCAGAAAGCAGTGCCGCTGGCCCTGCTGTGGTCCTGAGCCATCTCTCCATGGACGAGTCTTTAACCAGCAGGCCTGAAAAGAGGAGAAATTGTCCCCCATTAACCCCTGCTCAAGGTTTTGCAAGCAGGAGGGTTTTTTGAGATGCCTGGTGGTGCTGCTCCTGGAGAGCGCTCAAGAAACAGGGCGGCTGCCTGTACCTGCAGGCAGGTGGTGGAGTGTGCACAGCGGGAGCGAGCGGTGGTTTGCGCGGCTGTTGAATGGATTCAGGCTTGAAATGTGGCCAGCCTGGTATGCCTGATACCTTTTTCCTTGCAGGTTTTATTTAGAGCCTAAATGGTATTATTTTAAAAGCAAAACCAACAAGCAAACCAACAAAAAACCCAAAGCTGGGTGACTGTTTTCCTCCCAGCCGGGCTTTTCTCCCCACTCCTGGCCACCCTGCAAGGTGATGCCAATATTAGGGTGCAGGATTAGGCCCAAGGGCAGGCCTTTTGCAGGCAGCACATTTCTTTATGAAAGGCTGTCAACAGAGATGGGGCCGACCATGAGCACGAGACCCACGTGAAGGCCTGGGGACAGCAAAGGCACCTGCTCTGTCCCCACCACAGCACGCCCGCTCCACAGCCTGCAGCCCTCTCTTGGAGAGGAGGCCACTCCGCCTTCCCCTGCCCTGCGCACATCAGACACCCACCTCCAGCTCTCAGGGCTCGGGCTGGCAACCCTCGGGGCAGCAGCAGGAACCGCTCGGACCCTGCCTGTGGCCTTGGCCCTGGGGCTGAGCACTCGGGGCTGGGCTGGGGAGCTGGGCCATGCTGGGGCCCAGGGCACTGAGGTCTCCAGGTCCCTGTCCCCAGGCCCACCCACACGGGGAGATACCTGCTCCTCCTTCTCCTTCTCCTTCTCCTTCTCCTTCTCCTTCTCCTCCTCCTCCCGCCACCGCAGCTCCCCGCCCCCCCCCCCACCTCCACCCCGCCCCGCTCCCCCCCTCCCCCATTTCTCCTCAGGCTGCTCCGCCTCTGCCCCCTCCGGCCCCGCCCCAGGCTGCCTGGGACTGACAGGCCGCCTCCGGCTCCGCTCATTGGCTCAGCTGTGGCCAATGGCGTGGCTGTTGCCAGGCGGGCACAGGCAGCCCGCGCCTCTCCTCCCAGGGCTGCCCTGCGCCCGCTGCCCCCCAGCCCGCAGCGGCTCCTCAGCCCGCCGGGACACTGGGCCTGCGGAGAGACGGCCTGCGAGAAGGGCCATGGCCCTGGGGCTGTTCTCTCAGCAGCGCAAGGGCTGTGCACAGCCCTGCCCTCCCTCAGGGCTCTCCAGCCCACCTCCCAAATTGCCAACGTCCGGGGGTTTCTCCCACGCCAAAGGTGCCAGCACCCAAAGCTCTGCCCAGCCCTCACCCTCCCTTGGCGCCGCTTCCACAGCACCACAAACACGGGGGCTCTGGCTTTGCCTTGCCTCCCTACGGCCCTGACATCGCTCACACGCTCAGTCGAGACAACAAAAAAAAACCTAAAAGAAAAATCACTTTTATAAAAAGAAAAAAAGCAGCAGGAGAAAGTTACATACTACCTGCGAGTAAGCATTAAAAAAAAAATAAATTAATTTTACTCCCAGGGAGCATGGCATTTTCTACTGCTGCACCAGACTGATTATTTTTAATTTTTTTTATACCTTAATCTACACAATCATTAGCGTTCCAGCCAGGACTACTGACATCACACCCACCACTGTCCCCCACAGATTACCATCACCACTGATTAATCCCAACGGGAATGCAAACTACATCACCATTAGGAAACTTCACCCATCAAATATGCAAACAAGAGTCAACAAATCTGTTAACCGACCTGCACACCAGCACTCCTACACACAAACAAAATAACATCTACACCCATAAACCCAAGTAAAAACACCCACTGCGAAACAAAAGGCACATCCAGCACACAAAGGCTCAACAAAAGGAGCGAACAACCTAAAAAACCAACACCACGCTCTGCCCGTGCAGGACTCCCAAACCACAGACAGCGCCTTCCAAACGCTACCGGCAAACCGCCACGATCGCTGTGGGCCATCCCTGGGAGCCGGACCATGGAGCTGCACCTCCGGGTACGAGAGGGGCTTCTGGCGCGCCGCTCTGTGCTGCACAGGGCCGACTCTATAGGCCGTACCATGGAGTTGGGCCTCCAGGATCGAACTCGATGGTGCAGGTCATAGAGAGGAGCTTTTGGTTTCCAACTCTACGATCCAGAAGTTCCTCTCTATGGTCCGGAAGGCCTCCAGCATTACCGGAAGTCACACATTACTACCGGAAACACCACCAAAAAAAAGTGAGTGGCCCCAATATGACCAATAAGTCCCCCCAAACACAAGGAATTAGGGGTTTAGGGCCACAGTGTAGGGGTCTGGGCCTGCTTCACGGAGGGAGGGGAGGGGAGGGGAGGGGAGGGGAGGGGAGGGGAGG
Organism: Pelecanus crispus; assembly: GCF_030463565.1. Classification (NCBI taxonomy): domain Eukaryota; kingdom Metazoa; phylum Chordata; class Aves; order Pelecaniformes; family Pelecanidae; genus Pelecanus; species Pelecanus crispus. The sequence goes on from NW_027461253.1 coordinate 70,100, forward strand.
GGAGGGGAGCTGCCAGGAGGGAGCTGCCTGGAATTGCTCTGGGCCCCAAGGCTTTCCCAAAATGCAGGTCTGTCTGTGCTGCCAGCCACAGCCCTGGGCAGGGGGAGCTGCGTGACGGGAGCCGCTGATTTGACTTTCTGGGCAGATGATGGAGTAGGCAGACACAGGCTGTAAGCCTGGGCTGGTCTGTACCTGCAGAGCTGTAGGCTGAGCTTTTCTACCTCTGAAGGCTGGAGAGATACGGGCTATGGGCAGAGTTACTGTTTGCCAGTTACCATTTCTTTTGGGGTCCTGTGACGGTGATGGTAAGGTTGTCAGCCTGCAGCTCTGTGGCAGTTAAAACTATGACTGAAAGAGTTTTGATGGTGGATGCTGTTCTGTGTGTTTCATTTTCAATAATTGTTTCACTGAGCTAGAATTATTTCTGTGCGATTAGGTGACAGGGGTCTTCTTGTACTGGTCTTCTGGAGCACGTCCTGACAGCCTTTGTCATGCAGAGCTTTCCCATCTGTTCCTGAGAGGAGTGATGGTCACGATGCGGAATGAGTCCTGTGAGTAGTGGCTTCACCAAGTAAGCTTGGATTTAGTGGATCCCTGTGGACAAATGGATGCAGCAGGTGCTCCATCCAAGAACTTTGATGTGCTGATGCTCTAGAGTGAATTTGGAGCTGTAAGGAGCAAAGCAAACACAGGCACCACTGTGTCCGATCAGCAGAGCCCTGCTCCGAGACTGCAAACATCCAGCGATTTCTCCCACAGCAAAGGTGCCAGCACGGACAGTTCTCGCTCCTCCTTACCTTTCCTAGCCACCGCCTTCACAGGGAAACACACAATGGTGATGTATCCTTGCCTCTGTGCCAGGCACTCCGAAGACATGTTCTCAAGCTCACTCTCACTCTCGGCAGAGACCAGCTCCCAAAGTGCAAATGTTCAGAGATTCCTCCCACCACAATAGTTGAAGGCCTTAGTGCTGTGAAAGCGGTGGCACGGGAAGGTGGGGAGCAACAAGAGCATTCAGTGCTCTCATCTTTGCTGTGGGAGAAATCACTGGATGTTTGCAGTGTCGAGCAGGGCTCTGCTGATCATGACAGTAAGACAGAGCTGGCAGTGTAAGGAAATAAGCAAGTATGGAGCGCCACTCTGTGTTTGGCTGTGAAACAACACACAATGAAAGCTGATGAACAGCAAGAGCTTTGAGTGCTGGCAGCTTTGCTGTGGCAGAAAGCATTGGAAGTTTGCAGTGCAGAGCAGGGCTCTGCCAAGCGCACACAGTGGCGCTCCATGCTTGCTTAGCTCCTTACACTGCCAACCCTCCGTGTCACTGTCATGACAGGCAGAACCCCGCTCCGATACTGCAAAAGTCAAGTGATTTCTCTCACAGCAAAGGTGCCAGCACAGAAAGCTCTCGCTCCTCCTTACCTTTCCCGGCCACCGCCTTCACAGCGAAACACACAATGCTGATTTGCACTTGCCTTTCCACCAACAACTCCAAATACACATTGTCAAGCTCACTCTCACTCCTGGCACAGACCAGCTCCCAAAGTGCAAACGCCCAGCGATTTCAAACACACAGTATGGGAATGTGTATTGGGAGTGCTGGGAGGCAAGGCAAGGGCAGATGGCCAGAGTGTGTTTGGCTGTGAAAGCACTGTCAAGGGAGGTGAGGACCAGCAACAACTCTTAGCCCTTAAGCCTATGGTATAGGAGAAATTGGTGGATGACTGTAGTTTGGGAGCTGGTCTGTGCCAAGAGTGAGAGTGAGCCTGAGAATGTGTGTTGGGAGTGCTGGGAGGCAAGGCAAGGGCAGATGGCCAGAGTGATTTTGGCTGTGAAAGCGCTGTGAAGGGAAGGTGAGGACCAGCAACATCTCTTAGCCCTTTGGCCTGCGGTGTAGGAAAAATCGCTGGAAATTTGCACTTTGGGAGGTGGTCTGTGCCGAAAGTGAGAGTGAGGTTGTGAATCTGTAATGGGAGTGCTGGGAGGCAAGGCAAGGGCAGATGGCCAGAGTGTGTTTGCTGTGAAAGCGCTTGCAAGGGAAGGTGAGGACCAGCAACAGCTCTAAGCACTTAGGCCTATAGTATGGGAGAAATTGGTGGATGATTGTACCTTGGGAGGTGGTCTGTGCCTGGAGTGAGAGTGAGCCTGAGAATGTGTGTGTATTGGGAATGCTTTGAGGCAAGGCAAGGGCAGATGGCCAGAGTGAGGGCCGGCAAGAGCTTTGGGGGCTGGCACCTTTGGCGTGGGAGAAATCCCCGGATGTTCGCAAGACAGAGGTGTCTCGTGGCGTGTACATCTACATGTGATGCCTGTGGTGGCAGTGTATGTAGTAGGGCAGAGCATGCAGCTGTATATTGGCGGTGCTTATGATGTCATGTGGAGCTGTGTAGGTGGTATGGCTGGAGCAGGAACGTTCCGGGTACCGGTCATTATGATGTCACAGATGTCTGAGGAGTTGGCAGAGCAGGAGCAGGAAGTTGTGTTGCACAGCTGCTTGTGATGTCAGTGGTGTGCTGAGGGGTGAGCTGCCCTGCGCACAGCGGTAGAGGCCCGGAACAGCGCTGTCCGCTCGGCACGCTCAGGGTGGTTCCCGTGTGAAGGAAGGACGCCATGGCCTTGGGCTTGTGCTTCCAGCTTTAATCCAAAAGAGCCGTTGTCTTGAGGAGAGCTTCACTTCTGCCTGGCTGTGCAGGGCCAGCAGCACAGCGCCCACAGGCTCTGCCCCGCTGTTGGCTGCTCCCTTGGAGCTCTCAGGATCAGCAGGGTCTGGGCTGCCAGGGACGAGAGTGAGGGCTCGGCGTCTTTCTCCAAAAGCTGGAGGGCTGCAACAGAAGGAAAGAGAACAGAGCTGAAACCCACCTATCTGCAGAGACCCCGCGGCATCCCCTCCAGACCATGCCAGCCCCAGCCATGCCTTTCCCTGGCCAGGAGGAGCAGGTGGGACACATGGATGAGCTGGAAGCTGCTGCTCAGGAATGCCCCGGAGGTGTTCCTCTGCCCTGAAAGTGTTTCCCTGGAGCAGGGCGAGGCATAGCAGCAGCACACTGCCCAGGCCCTGTGGGCCTGCCCCACCAGCCCTGGCACACACAGCACTGCCCCTGCTCACCGCTGCAGATCTCAGACAGCTTCTCCTCGCTGTTGTTCCTCAGGTGCTGCGCGGCAAGCCCTAGGCACAGAGCTGCGTCAGACCTCCCGCTCCCCAGCATGCTCCCAGCAGCGCAGCTCCCGGCTCTGCCGGTTTGGCTGCACACCCTCCTCCCCCTCAGCAGGGTGAGCCCAGGGAAGGACAGTAGGTGAGGGCGGGTGGGACTGAGCAAGGCTGCCAGCAAGCCCACCTGCGTGGGCAGGGCTGGGAGAGGGAGGCACAGAGCCCCTGGCTGCCCAGGCCCTGCACAGGGCAGTCGGGGCTGTGGCAGCCGCAGGGCTGCCCCTTGCTGCCAGTGCAGCGGCTGGGGCTGGGGCCAGGCTGCCAAAAGAGGGACCCCATGGGGCACAGGGGCTGTGGCTCACCAATGAAGCTCACGGCCGCCTCTCGCAAGGTGACCTGAGCATCGGTCAGGTATGGCAGGCTCTGACTCAGGTATTCTTCAACTCTGCTCCTGTCCTGCAGCAGCTGGAGAGAGCACAAGGGCATGGGGCTGAGGTTGAGAGGCAGGCGCAGGCAGAGCGGGCTCTGCAGGCCCTGAGAGCCTCTGAGCCAGGGCACAGCCGGGCTTGCAACATGCTGAGGGTGGGGAGGGGAGAGGGGCGTGGAGAAGAGCCCTTGGGGGGCTCTGTGCCTGAGGGCAGGGAAGGAGGATGCAGCTCCGGGCTGTGGGCTCTGGGCTGGAGCAGGGCAGGCGAGGCAGAGCTGCACAGGGGGCAGCCCTCGTCCAGCGCAGGCCCTGGGGCTTGGGGGTTGTCCTCACCAAGCACTCCCCAATTCTGCATGCCTGCTGGGTCTTGGTCAGGTGCTTGAGCTGTTTCCACTTGAGCAGCTTTGCAGCGACGAGGAGGGCTTCCCGAGAGGCCTGCAGAGTGGGACAGGGATTGGGGGGCTTGTGGAGAGGGACTGGGGGGCTTGTGGAGACGGATTGGGGTGCTTGTGGAGAGGGATTGGGGCTCAAAGGCCTGGCCTCCAAGACCTGCAGGGGCAGCTGGGAGGCCTCTAGGGCCTCTCATGTTCAGGCCTTGGTGGCCATGGGCTGCTGCTGAGCCCGGCTTGACCAGGTAGGGCAGGTGTGGGAAATGTCCGTGCCAGCTTCTGCGCCCTTCCTCACGCTGGGGATGGCGGGAGCCTTCCTCTGGGGTGTGCTGGAGGAGGGCGGAATGGGGGGAGTGGGGATGGGAGGGGACCCCACCTCCCCATCCTCCTCTGCAGCAGGAGGCACAGAGGGAGGAGGAAGGCAGTGGGGGGAGCGGTGCAGGCAAGGAGGGGAGCTCTGCCCAGAGTCCAACTGCCAGCAGCCCTTGCCCCTCCCTGATGCCCAGGCCACCCCTGTGGTGTCAGCACGCCCTTCTCCGCATGACCGCTGGGGCCTGAAATCTGTACCTCAGCCACGCTCTCGGTCCGGTCACTCATGCGGAAGAGCAGTGGGAGCAGGCTTCTTTGCACGCTCTTCTTCAGCTGCCGCTTGTCGTTCCCCACCGCCATCTGCATGACATCTTTGAAGAGGCAGATGGAGAGCTCTCGCAGCTGGCTGGACTCCTGCTAGGGAGGAGGACAGGAGGACTTTAGCAACAGGCGCTCCCTGAGCAAGGGCGTGAGCGTGGCTGATGTGAGGGGGGCTGCTTTGGAGTCAGGTTCTGCACACAGGAGCTGTGGGCCAGATCTGCAGCAGCAGCTGAATGGCCCCGGGGGGAATGCGTGTGGGGCTGCAGAGCCCAGAAGCCATCCCCACGAGAGCCCAGGGGCGTGAGGAGGGGAAGAGCCCTGGCCAAGGGCTGCCGCAGGGCTGGGCTGCTGGGAAGTTGTCCTTGCGGAGGGCCCATCAGTGGGGCTCAGGCTCCCACAGCAGCCTTACGTCATCAAAGAGCAGCAGGAGCTTCTCCGCCAGCTGCAGAGCGGTGAGGCTGGCCTCCTTCCTCTTCATATGGCCCATGACGTTTCTGAAGACAAGCAGGGCCTTCCTCTTGTTGTCAGTGCTGGCATTCTGCTGGCTCTCCAGGATGTCCGGCAGCAGGACCAGCATCTTTCTTGCCTGTGTGAAGCACAGAATTTCCTGGTTGCGAAGCGGTGAAAGACCACCCTGGCAAAAGTGCTCTGGCCACTAAGCAGCAGCCTCCCGTCGGGCTTCCTGGCAGGGCAGGCAGCACAGGAATCCCTGCAGCAGCCTCCTGGCAGGCGGTGGCCATGGGCGCGCTGATGGGGACACGGGGATAGCAGCGGGGAGGGAAGTTAGGGCAGGAGAAGAAAGGCTGCGTGTCCCCTGCTCAGCCACCCCCTTTCCTGACTGGCCCAAACGGGCACAGGGGTTAGTAACCCTCCGGGCCTGGAAAGCTCCCCAGGCAGCCACCAGGCCCCTCTATGGCAGCGCTCTGCGGACCCCCACGGCTTGTGCACCGCATGGTGCGGGGAAGGGCAGCGATCTCCAAGCTGGCAACGAGCGGGCTGTGACCCCTTCGTGACAGAGGCCCGCTGCCCCAGGCCCCAGAGGCAGCCCGTAGCATCGGCTGTACCTCATCGTCCCCCTCTCAGCAGGACGCTTCTTCTGGGGACAGCGCTCCCGCCACTGAGGCACTTTGGCGCTGGCTGCCTCGGTGCGCAGCAGAAACTCCTGCCCAACAGCGCGGGGATGCGCCAGGAGCGAGAGCTCCTGCAGCTGGCTGAGGGAGCCTTGCTCCTTGCGCTGCAGCGGCAAGGTGCGAGCCTGAAGGACACTGTGGCCCGGGAAGGGGACAGCGAGGGCATTTGGAGCCGTCACCCCACCTCCTGACTGCCAGCCCAGGCCAAGCCCCCGTGCGTGTTACCCGCTGCCCCAGCCCCACGCTGCCAACGTGGGGCTTCACTTGACTCTGCCCTGCTCACCGTCTCAGGTCTCTGCGACAGCGTGAGGAGGCCTCTGAGCACCAGCGAGAGCAGCACCAGGCTTGGCCGCCTCAGGTACCTGTGGACTTTGTACAGGCCAGCAAAGTCCCCTGATTTAATGTCGCCGGAGGCCAGCAGCTGAAACAAAGGCGGCAGTGAGAGACTGGCAGAGCCCGCAGGGCTCCCCGCACCGTGTGGCTCCTGGTTCCCCCTGGCAGCTCAGGGCAAGGGCAGCGGGGCCAGACAGCCTGTCCTGGGGGCAGCTCTGCCCGCAGAGGGCCGCTTGGCACCCCCGTGCCCTGCGCCTCGCTGCACACCACGTGGTCGTCTGTGCCAGCTCCTCCTGTCCTCTGAGCATCGGCAGCCTCTTGCTCTGACGCCTCTGAGGAGCGCTCGAAGAGCAAGAGCTGCCACAAAGGAGGCACGAGACGCCAGTGGTGAGGAGTGTCTCCTGTCCCCAACCTTGCAGCCCGCTCAGCCTGTGCAGAGGCCATGGCCACGTCTCTGCCCCTGCCCCCGAGGCAGCCCTTGCCCTTGCCCTTGCCCTGGCCCTGCCCCAGGTTCCCAGTGTGCAGAGCGGGGTGGGGGGATGCAGGCAGCGGGGAAGCTGGATGTCCTGGAGGAGGTGACCATTTGCGGGCAGATGGGAGGGGAGAGGGCCGTGCCTGTTTTCCTGGAGAGGCAGGCACAGCCCTGAGGCAGAGCAAGGACTGGTCTGGTCACTCACAGCCAAGTGCGGGATGCAGGCGTCCTCTGTGTTGCAGCCGAACATCCTGCGCAGCCGCTGGTCCTCGAGCCTGTTGAGCAGCTCCCTCAAGACCTTCACCAGCGTGTGGGGCTGGGAAAGCATCACATCCCACATGGCCAGAGCAGCACTGCGGGCCCAGAGCGCTCTGTCAGCAGGGCTGCCTCGGCCACCACACTGTGCCCAGGCCAGCCCCGCCGGACCCAGGCTGTGCTGCAGCTGCGGCCCTTCCCGCCCCCTGGCTTGGAGTGCCCGGGTCCCTGCCTGGGCAAGGAAGAGGGGGCTGAGAGAGTGTTCCCCATGGGGCAGGGAGGAACCTCGTGGCGGGGCTCTGGGCTGGCTTGGCCAGCTTTGGCTACTGCGGGCCTGGCCGCCCCGCCAGGGCTGGAAAGCGTGGTGGCGTGGAGGGCCCTGCTCCTCGGGGATGCCCTGCACTTTTCCGTGGGTCTGGCAGGCAGAAAGTCTTTTGGGGTCAGCACCTGTCGCATGACGACGGAGAGAGCTTCAGGAGGCTTGTGACCACTTCCCTGGGGCACTGGTCGGTCATCAGGAGAAGCAGCAAGTCCAAGCTGTGCCGGGCTGACGCTGTGCGGATGCACTCCATGTTTTCATAGATGCCCCTCACGATGTTTGGCACCTGGAGGGCACACAGGTGAGGATGGTGCTGCCACTGGAGCGCAGCCATTTCCTCAGCTGCCTCTGAAAGTGCTGGCCTTGCCATCCTACTCTGCTGGCTTAAAATGGCTTCAAGGTGCCTGAGGCGCCTGGGTTAGGGAGGGAGGGATGGAGGGAGAAACAACGCCTGAAAGGGCTCAAGGGCAGGGGCAGGGCAGCCACAGGCCGCTTACCTCCGTCAGCCAGGAGGCAGGTTCTCTCATGGCCACAGCCAGGATGCTGCTCGCCTCCTCCTCGTCATAGATGCTTGAGTCTCTCATGGCCTCAATGGCCATGAGGACGATGCCTGTCCTCTCCGAAGGCTGGAGGTACTTTCCAAACGCCTGCGGGAGGGAGGGAGGAAGGAAGGCAGGGAAGAGCTGTCACACCGAGTGCCCTGATGGCGCTGCTTAGCTGAGCAGTGAGAGCAGCTCTGGCCAGAGATGGCCCGGCAGTGCTGGCAGCAGTGCCCGCAGCAAAGCTGGAAGCAGGGGCTGCAATCAGTGCGTGGTGGAGGAAGAGAAGAAAGGGCCCTCAGGGGGAGGCAGGAGGGTTGGGGTGGTGGGCACAGCGTGCTGGCCCTACAGAGGAGCAGGGCTTGCTGGCAGCCAGGAGGGCTGGAGCTGCTGCTGGGGCACTGCAGTGCAGCCCTTTGTAGTCCCTGCTCAGGGACAGCAGCAACCCTCTCCCCAGGGACACTGGGGCCATGCCAAGCCCGCTGATTCTGGATGCCTTTGCTCACACAAGGCTCCTGCTGATGCCACGGACAAGAGGCCCAGCAAGGGAGTGGCTCATTACCATTGTAATGTTGCTGGTGCTGGGCAAAGCAAGCCAGAAGGTGTTCTCAGCTTCCCATTCCCTTTGACGCTGTGGATGCTCCGGGTTATCCTTGGGCAGCGTCGCGCCTAAACAGGAGGGGATGACAGAAGAGTCGGTAGGACACAGCGTCTTTGCCAACAAGCTTACCAAATGGTGAGAAGAGCTTTGAACTAGGAATGGCTGAGGAGGGAGGTTACGACCCACAGTCAGGGGAGGTGCTGGTGGACAGGGCTACAAAGCAAAGGGTGACAGGCAAAGGGAACAAGAGGGACCTCAGGGATGATGCAGAAGGATCTCTGTCTCTACCCCTGCCTCAAGTGCAAACGCTCATGGCCTGGGAACCTCAAAGGACCGAGAGCTCTGCATGCAGTCACACACCTAAAACATTGTTGGAATAACTGAGGTGCGGGGCACGGCTCGCACGGCTGGAGTGCTGCGGTGCAGGGATGCAAGCTCTCTGGGGGAGATGGGGGAGAGGAGGAGCGGGGCTGCCTCGTATTTGAAGGAGCAGCTCAGATATACGGGACGGTCGAGACCCTGAGAGAGAGCACGTGGCTCAGAAGCAGAGGAGAGGCAGTGCTGGTGACATCGTGGTGGCAGCGTGTTGCAGACCCCCCGGGTCGGGGAGAGCATGTGGGTGAAGTGTTCCTGAAAGTGCGTGGGGAAGCGTCCATGTCACACGCCCGGATCCTCATGGGGAACTCGAACGTCCCTGAGACCTGCTTGCAAGATGGCAGGACACAAGCAGTCAGGGAGGTTTCTGGAGGGCGTCAGGGACAGCTTCTTGCTGCAGGCACTGGAGGGACCAGCTGGGGTGGGGTGATGCACAGCTGGGTCTGCAGCTCTCCGATAGGGAAGAATTCTTTCTGGGACGTGGCAATCAATGGTAGCTTTGGCTATGGGGCCCACGAAACAGCCGGGCTGTGAGAGGTGCTGAGAGGAGTGGGGAAGGAGAGCGGCAAAGAACAGGTGCTGGACTTCTGGTGAGCATTCAGCTGCTGCAGCTGGGATGCTACGAGAAGTGTCTGTGAGGGGCAAAGGGGGTCAGAGAAGCTGGCCGACTTTCATGGACAGCCTCCAGCACGCACAAGAAGGGTCCGTTGCAATCCTCAGGGAAACAAGCAGGCACGTGAGGAGCTGGCTGTGTGTGGAGGGACGCAGCCCGCCACAGCTGCTTCTCTTACGTTTTTGCTGCAGGATGAATCTGAAGAGGTGATGAAGAGCATCCAAAGCCCCCCAGCTGATCTCCCACTCCTTGCAAGTGCGGCAAAGGATGAGGCGTCCCAGCAGCTGTCCCAGGATGGGGATATGGATCTCTGTGTGGCAGGCAGGGCTGTCATCATCTCCGCCAAAGATGCTGAAAACCTGGGTGAAGGAGGCAGGACAGGTAGAAGGGCTGAGGGGCAGCAGCTGCGACCAAAGGCCTGAAGCCCCTAGTGTGCCCTGGGAAGGATCCCCGGAGAGTGAGAGCTTTGGAGGGCCCTCCCAAAGCAGCTAGCTGGGCAGCAGGGCACGGAGAGCTGCCAGGCTTGGGCTCCCGCCAAGCTCCTTGGGCAGTCCTGTCCTGCACAGGACTGGGGCCGAGATGGCTCCTGGCAGCGAGGGAGCTGGGGAGAGAAGACCATGGGAAAAAGAAAGAAACCCAGACCCTCGCTCCAGGGCAGAGCCTTGTTGAATGCCTCAAGCGGTGCCCAGGCTTGCCTGGCAGGCGTCTCTGAGCTGCAGGCTGCTCCGGTGTGCAGGGAAGGGGAGACAGCCTGGCTGCAGGGTGCCTGGCTCCTTACCTCCACTGAGGAACAGCTGGCCAGCAAATCGCTCAGCTTCCCAATCCTCCCCACGGCCCTCTCACACACAGCTGCGCTCTGGCACTGGGCGAAGGTCAGCAGCATCTGGGAGGAGAGAAAGTGCCCTGGGAGCTGGCGCCCGCGGCAGCAGAAGCAGCACTGCTGAGGTCCTGGCTGGACTCGTGCAGTCCTTGAGGCCAGGCAGGTAGGCAGATGCCACCCCCAGGGCAGAGTCTGCTCCTTTCTGTGCCCTCCCCCAGAGCACAGCCCTGTGTCCCCTCTCCGTCAAGGCTGGGCTTTTGGGCAGGAGCCTGCCTGTGGGGTCTGCAGTGGGGGAATGGGGCTACGGCCACTTGGTTTTTAGCAACATGGAAACTTCTGCCCTGTAGCACAGTAGGAAATACCACTCTCTGCATTAAGCAAGTGCCATGGGCAAGGCTTTGGAGCAGGCTGCAGAGGGGAAGGCCCATGGACTGCAGCCAGGGGACAGCGGGCTCCCAGCAGAGCATGGTGGGCCAGCCCTGGCTCCCCCAAGGGAGCCGGGCACCCTCCCTGCAGTGTGCTCTGTGCGTGGCACTGGGCTGGGGAGCCTCCACTCAAGAGTGGACACTCCCTTCCCTCCAGGGTGAGGAACAGCCCCTGCCACCTGCACTCTTTGCCAAAGCCAGACCTGTAAGATTTTCTGCAGCTCCATGAAGCCGGAGGCAGGAGAGCTGAGCACCAACGTGCGCAGCATGGTGTCCATGGCATCCAGGGTCTGCAAGGAGGACAAAGGGTTGTGGCAGTCTTTCTGCGGTCCCTCTCAGCCCCGGAGACGCATATGAACTCCCCACGCCAAGGAAGGACAGCCGTGCTGCCTGGCGGAGCCCAGGGGAGGCCTCGGGGCAGACAAGCTGCTGTGGGCAGAGCAGCCTGCGGCACTGGACGTGGCCAGGCCCCCGGGAAGCGGCCGAAGGGCTGAGGGTGGGAAAGCAAAGCTGAGCTCCTGCCCTGCCTTGGATCTCCGCTTGTCTCTCAGCACGCGGCGGCCAGGGAGCAGCCCAGAGGGACCGGGGGCTCCTGGAGCACGGCCAGCACTTACGTCCAAGTAGAGAGTAGCGTCCAGGCCCTGCATGTCCACCTTTGCAGGAAGCGAGAAGACGCTGCGGAAGCAGGCCTGTAAGAGGCTTTTCTTTTTGCCCTCCAGCACCGTCCCCGCTTTGCTGCCAAGAGAGAGAGAGCTCTGTCGGACACCGGCGCTGGGAGCGGTGCCTGGATGCCTTGGGCAGGTGGACACGGACCTCTGGAGCAGTGGTCCCCAAGAGGGATGGAGGGTGTGCAGGGAGCCCTGCCAGGAGGCACCTCCTCCCTCCCCGCCACGGCCTGGGCCAAAGGACAGTCCTGGCAGGCAAGCCTCCTGCCTCCCGCTTTGGGGAAGAGCCGAGGCATGGTGGGGAGCTGCAGGAGCCCTCGGCCCTCCCCTGCGCCCTCCCAAGGAGCCGCGAGCAGGGCAGGGCAGGGCAGGGCAGAGCAGAGCAGAGCAGAGGCCCTCTGACGGCACCACTGCACTCTGCCTGCATGGGGGATGCCCCTGGCCAGGCCCAGGGCCACGGGCTGTGGAGAGGTGCCAGCCAAGCCAGGGGCTGGGCAGGTACCTCAAGGCGGCGATGGCAAGCATGGCTTGCTGCCGCACCGCTGTGTGCAGCTGGTCCCTGGGCTCCTCTTCCAGCAGCACCTGCAGAGCACAAGCGGCATGGGACCTGGCAGCCGCCAGCAGCCAGTGCCAGCAGACCCAGCACCAGGCTGGCGGACACCCTCTGCCCCTGCCCCAGCACCGGTCCCCAGAGTGCCCCCTGCCACCCCCGGTGCTGGCGTCTCTGCTGGCAGGGCTTCTCAGCGGCACCCGAGTCCCCTCGCGGCAGCTCAGTGGCCACGCACGCTTGTCCCTGCCCTCCCCCTGCCCATGCGCTGTCCTCACAGCGTGCCGCCGGTGCCTGGGGACCTTGCCCCGCTCCCCACGCCTGCCAGCTGTCCCCTCACCTTGATATTCTCTGCCAGCTCAAATCTCTGGCAGAAGGCATTCAGGCTCCGTGACAAGCCCTTGCGCCTGGCAGCTTTGCACAGGGTGCAGACGCTCTCTAGGAACCGCATCTTCTGGGCCTCCTCCTGGCAGCCGGGCGACAGAGAGACAAACGGGGAGTGTGAGAAGGTAGGCACAGGGCCAGCAGGACTGGAGCACTGGTGCTGCAGTGCTGTGGAGGAGACCCTGGGGGGGAGCAGCTCTGCCCAGCCAGCAGCCCCCCAGCAGCCCCAGCAGCAGGCAGCAGAGCCGGTGGCCCCGTCAGGAGGCGCAGGCACAGCTACCATGGGAATGGCCGCGGTTACCTTTGCTGAGCTCTTCAGGAAAGCCCGGATGAACTGCATCGATTGCTTTGCAAGTCTGTAGAGAGCCCGCCAGCTGGGCTCACACCAGGAGGCACCTAGGAAAGGAGGAGAGCGCGGAAGGCTGTAGAGAGGGGCTGAAGGCAAACGCGAGGAGATGAAGGAGCTCTGCCCTCCGTCCAGCCCCGTGCCGGCTCCCCTGGCGCAGTCTCCCCGTGGGTGCCCGGGCTGCAGGGTGCCCGGCAGATGGGCTGCAATGCTGGAGTGCAGCGCGGCGTGGAAAGCCACGAGTGCAGCGGGCTTAGGATCTCGCTTGCAGACAGGCTGGAAAGGTCCCCGTCGCTCAGCACTGCTGCCTCCTGCCAGGCCAGCTGCCTCTTGCTGCCCGTACTGTATCGCGGAGCAGGAGCTGGGTCCCCTCTGCTCTCTCCCGCCCTGGGGGAGGCTGTGCGGGGGCGGCTCCCAGCCCTGAGCAGCATTCCAGCAGCGCCCTGCTCCCTGCCCGTGGGACCCCCAGTGCCCGTGTGCCAGGGAGACAGGACCCTGGCCCACGTGGATGAGGGTGCGGTCACTGGCCCCAGCCCTGCCCAGCCCGCCGGGGCCCCTCACTTACTGCTCTGCAGCGGCCTGGGCACGCACAGCTCGTAGGGCTGCGGTGGAGAGCTGCTCTCCTGGGGAGCCCCCTTCTGCTCCCAGGCCAGCCTGGGGCGGCTGGGGGGTCTCTGCGCCATCCCGCGGGACGGAGGAAAGGGGTGAGTGTGGGGAAGGGGGAGCTTTGGCGAAATGCCTCAGCACCGCGGGGCTGCCGGGGAAAGATGTGGGCTGTGCTCGGGGGCTCCTCGCCAGCTCCACGCTCCCGCCCTGTCCCGTCACTGTCCTGCCGGACACTGTGGGGTGGGGGCCGCGGCCACGTTGACCACATGCAGCGCCACAGGGTGTCACAGAGGCGCGTCACAAAGGGCACCACTGTGACCCGCCACCCAGGCCGGGAGGGGCAGGGTATCCCCTGTGGGTGGCACGAGGCCCGCTCGGCCCTGGGCACTTGCGTCCTCCTGGGCTGCCCCAAGCCCCACATTTGCCCTCCTGTTCCCTGTTGCTCTCCAGCTGTCCCAGAGCCCTGTGTGCACCCGTCCCAGCGGACCCCCAGGACCTTCCGTTCCCTTCAGCGCACTCCAGAGCCCTGCCTCTCTCCCTCAGCAATGTTAGATGCCTGAGATTTATTCAGGCTTAACACAAGTCATATCTTTTGTTGCTTCATTGCTTCTCTTCCTCCTACCACACTGGAAGAGCTCATGCAGAAAAGAAGGAAAAGAAAATGAAACGCCTTCCGCTGAGTTTGCCCTTTTGGGATTTGGGAACCTTCCAGAAGTGGAGATTGCTGTCTTGCTGGCCTGTTCTCGGTCTGTGTTTTGACTGTGATCAAAAACGCCTCATCACTGCGCTGGTGCTGGCTGACCACCATCTCCAACCCTCCATGGACATCTTCGGGGCCGCTTCTCCTGCCTGATGGCCTGCTCCCCATCCCGGCTTTCAGAACGGCGGGAAGCCCAATTCTGCAGGGGCTGCACAGAAGTTTTACAGTTTGAGTGTTTTGGTGTGTGGAGAATGTTATCTCCAGGCAGGGGTGCCTTAGGCTTGGTTTTTAGCAACATGGAAACTTCTGCCCTGTAGCACAGTAGGAAATACCCGTCTCTGCATTAAGCTCGGAGCCGGGTAAGAAAATGGAAGGCTAGTATCCTTACCGAGTGTTTCTATGGCAACTGACTTTTGATGTTGCTAATGAAATTTATCGATTCTTTGGCAATCTCATGCTAAACTTTAATCATTCCTGTGATGATGCTACACTGGCCACAGTGCAGAGTTCACCACAGAGGTTATGAGATGCTTTCCACAATGCTACAATGTCTGACATCTTGCAATTCATATCCTTTCCTCCGTTCTGAAAATCTCTTTTAGCAAAAAGATGTTTACAACTGCTCCTCTCATCTGATCACTGATTGCTGTTACAATGTCAACGAAACGTCAACATGGTGTACTGATCACCAGATGCTTTCAGAAGAGGAAACCTGAAGCAAATAGGCACCTGAACTTTTCTAAACTGTCTTAACATTTTGAATCAGTCCCCTCATCTACCGTCCAAGAGACAGAGAGCTTGAAGGGTGGTTCAGAAATGTCTGCTTTAAACACACGGGTCTCACTGGGATCCAAATCAAAGTTGGCTGATTTGAACAGCATCTAAGCTGCTCCTTATTTGTGCCTGTAGAGATTTCTAGACATTTCTAAGGTGGGCAGCAGAGAGGACAAACAGTATTTGATGATGTCTGCAGTCACAGAATGACAGACCGGTTGAGGTTGGAAGGGCCCTTTGGAGGTCACTTGGTCCAACCCCCTGTTCAGGCAGGCACTCCCAGAGCCGGTTGCCCAGGACCATGTCCAGACGGCTTTTGACTATCTCCAAAGGTGGAGACTCCACAACCTCCCTGGGCAACCTCTGCCAGGGCTCAGTCACGCACGCAGTAAAAAAGTGTTTTCTGATGTTCCAAGGGAACCTCCTGTGTTTCACTTTGTGCCCATTGCCTCTGGTCCTGCACTGGGGGCCACTGGAAAGAGCCTGTCTCCACCCTCTTTTCACACTCCCTTTGGGTATTGATACACATTGATGAGGTGCCCCCTGAGCCTTCTCTTCTCCAGGCTGAGCAGCCCCAGCTCTCTCAGCCTTTCCTCACAGGACAGGTGCTCCAGGCCCCTCACCATCTTCGTGGCCCTTTGATGGACTCTCTCGAGTATGTCCATGGCTCTCTGGTACTGGGGAGCCCAGTACTGGACACAGTGTTCCACGTGTGGCCTCACCAGTGCTGACTATGGGGGAAAGATCACCTCCCTCGACCTACTGGCAACAGCCTCACTGCTTACAGAAGCTCTCATTCACTTCTGACTTCCCTGGAAAAGAACTCTTATTATTTATTATTGTCCAGAGCTATGCCAAAGGGAACAAAAATGAGATATCACATGCCTCTGGGTTGTCTTCCTTGTTTTCTGTTGTCTTGTAGATATTAAAAATGCCCAAAGGAAAAATAAATGAGTTCATTAGAAGAAATGAGTCACAGGAATGTGTCCTTGTTTTACATCTCTTTGTCTTCAAAATGGTTTCAAATGACACTGAAGTTGTAAAGGGATTGGCCTGGAGTCATCCTCTTTGTACTGATGGGCTGAGAGTGCCCCTGCTAAGACAGCAGGTGGAAACTGGCTGTGTCTGTACTCCCATAGGGACTCTCCTTTACTGTCTGCTGACCAACACGTGTATTTACTGTGTTAGATGTCAGCTTGCTGTCCACTTACGAATGGCCCTCACTGCAGATCACAGACCTGAGCACAGGTCGCGCATCCTTTGGTTTCTCTTTCTTCTTGCTCTGTTTCTTTTCCTTCTGAACATCCTTGCCGAGATCTACACAGAAATCTGAGCGTGACATCAGTTTGCCATCACCGTGCAGAAGGATGATTGCAGTTGCAAACACAATCCTCTGTCTCCCTCCAAGTGTGGACAGCTTGAGGTAGACTGGTAGAAGATACCAGATCTTCTCTGGATTCTGTTTCGTTCTTTGCTTGTGAGACATGTCAGTATTTTTTTAGATATTCCTTAGGGAGACCTATTTCTAGCTAACATTCCCAGGATAATGAGAGGGGTGACTCATCACCCACGCTATTGCTATTTTTATATGTTTATTGCTATTTTTATAGCATGATGCGACTACAGGGGAAGGCTCTAGAAAAGGATGTTACATGACTGTACGTTCAGCTAAGAATCAGAAATTTGACATGAAGTGCCTAGTTCTTTCTCATTAGTGCAGGAGAAGTCTACCTCCATTGACTGGGAAAAAAGTGATATCTAACCTCAAAAGCAAACTTTCAGATGGCAAAAGTTAGGAAAGATGGCTCTGCCCATGGTATCGCTCTCCGGATTCACAAGCACGCCCACCTTCACGGATCCCTCAAATGTCAGCGTGGGCCCTCCGTCCATCCAACATCCCAGCCCAGATGCTGGGCCCTCTCACTTGGCGTGTGCGTCTCCTCCTCCTTGCCAGCTAGTCCAGTTTGACCATGGTTGCCAGCAAATGGGTGCATGCAGTCACCAGCTTGTCTCCCAAGCACCCGCACACTCCTGGATCCCTGGAGGATTAGTCCAGGCTCTCAGCCAGCCTAATACCCATTCCCAGACCCCGGGCTCCCCTACCCACATCAGGCTCAGGCTTTGAGGCTTTCCAGATACAGATTTCCCCCCTGCTCGCAGTCTAATCCACTATGAATTTGCGAGTGATCTGTGCATACACCCCCACACACATAAGGTTAAACGTGCTAAGGAAAAATATAAACTCAGCCAAGTCCTTCCCATGACTGGTCCTTGGACCTGGCACACATACACGCATGCACCGGTCTCTCCAGCTGCTGACACACAGAGCTGTGAGCCCTGGGACCTGTGGCCGCTTCTCCACTTGCTGGCGTTTGGGCCTAGCAGCACGCACAGCTGGGACAGAGAGTGAAATTACACAGACAGACAGTTAAGAAAGGACGTCATAAGCTAGGATACACACTGCAGTGAGCAGGCACAGGGCTGTCGGACAGAAATACTGACTGGCCACATGAGACTCTATTCATCCTCCTCTCCATTTTCCATGCCATGTTCCTCCCCTCCCCTCCGCTCTGCCCACCTTCGACCCTTCCCCTAGCCATGTGTTAGCGTATTGTGCATGGTCTCACAGGCCACCCCCAACTCTCCGTAATCCTCACAGAACAGAATAGAATACAATCATTTAGGTTGCAAAAGACCTTTAAGACCATCGAATCCAACCGCTAACTCAACACTGCCAAGGCCACCACTAAACCATGGCCCTAAGTGCCACATCCAGACCTCTTTTAAATACCTCCAGGGATGGTGACTCAACCACTTCCCTGGGCAGCCTGCTCCAATGCTCCATAAGCCTTTCAGTGAAGAAATTTGTCCTAATATCCAATCTAAATCTCCCCTGGCGCAACTTGAGGCCATTTCCTCTCGTCCTCTTGTTCCAGCTACAAAGACCAGGCTGACCCTCCTCAAGGCTGTGCCTGTAGGTCCTTAACAGCTCCTCAGCCAATTAATGGCCAAAGAGTTTTGGTCTTTGTTAGTCTTGTGGCTTATGGTCTTTGTTAGTCTTGTGGCTTATGGTCTTTGTTAGTCTTGTGGCTTATCCCCTGTAGTCACACACTTGCTCCCTCCCCTGCTCCCAGTGGGATGGGGGAGAATCACAGAATCATAGAATCATTTAGGTTGGAAAAGACCTTTAAGATCATCCAGTCATCCAGAGAAGACAGGAAGGGCAAAAGTGGCAAGGTCAGAAAGGTTGGATTGTTGTAACTGCCATGGTGAGGAACTCAAGGCTTCAAGAGGAGAAAATCAATGGAAAAAACAATGAGTTGGAAGACAGTGACCCGGCAAGACTTCAGATCAGCCCAGTGCACGGAGCAGCGGACCCCCATCCTTCACCTCCTGCCTGAAGCCTGCCTGGCCAGCAAAGACTCTGAAGGCTCTCCTTCTGGGAGCATGCTAACACCTCGCATAATGCCTTGCTACTCTGTCCTATCTTTTGTGTTCACTCAAAGTGTAAAGCAGTTTCTTTGATTAAATTGCGTAGATCCTGCTTGCAAAGCCTCTGCACATGGCACAAGATGCATCAAAGGCACCCAGGAAGGGCAAGTGACATCAGGTAGCTAAAGTGATTTTTTTCAAGGTGGAGAAAATGCCAAGTGGTTTTTTCATACTTAGCCAAATCTCAATGCTCTTGCACAGTTTTTGCTTGGGTTCCGTTCAGCCCAAGCTCAGGGAGAGTTCACTCATGCAAGCCTCTCGCCATGTCTTTGCTGGAAGTCTTACTAGTAATAGTACTAGACTGACTACACTCTCTCTCCTCTGCATTTTCTCTATCAGATTGGACGGTTAGCTGACACCGTACACTAACAAAGACCACAAAAGCTCCAAAACCCAGCAACAACTACAACAGAAAGAGCACGTTAACAAGCAGGAGAGAGAGAGCATTTGGAGACAGAGCTGGGGGAAAATCTCAGGCAGCACAGAAACCTGGAAGAAGCAGTGGCAAAACAGCAGAAGAGGTATGAGGCCCAGGACGTGCAAGAGTTGAATACCAACGGTGACCAGGCCGCCCGCATCTCTGCCTCCAAAACGAACTGCTGCTGCAGAGGAGACTCTTCCTAAAGTACATCTCGGCGTGGTTTGAGGGCAAGCAGCCCACTTCCTGCAAGGAGGCCAGGTCTGCAGACCCTCCTGAGCACTGGGTCCATTGGGCCCTGCTCTTTGGAGAGCCTCCTGGCACCTTACTCCCACGATGGAGAAGGACAGCGGAAAACCCACAAGAACTTCAAAGATGCTCACCTCCAGGAGGAAGGGAAGAGTTTTGCTAGATACTGTGGGGCAAGACTTGGCGCCGCACTGCTTGGAATCCCCGCCACAAGGAAGGACCTGCAGCGGGCGGTCTGTGGCAGAGCGGGGTGTTCCAACAGTAGGGCAGCAGGACAACTGGCTGCCTGGTAGCACTTACATCAGGCTGCTGGAGCAGAACGCCCACCTGCAGAGTGTCCTGAAGGAGCCCGAGAGGCAATGCAGTGTCCTTCAAGAGAACTGTCTTCTGAGGAAGGCAAGCTCTCCTGAAGTGTGGGAGGAAGTGGAGAGGCTCAAGCAGAAGACTGCTAAGCTGGGTCTTATATGCAGATGACAAAATGAGTTCCTGCAGCACAAGTGATAGCACACGATGGGTGAACATCCTCATGTGCAGAGAGACGGCTGCAGGCTCAGCCAGTGTCCCAAAGGGCCATGTGTGTGGAAGACCTTTGCTCAGCTGACAGGGCTCAGGCTCTAAGTCTCTCTCCTGGCTGCGAGGTGGCTGCTGCCAGCAGCTGCCTGCCTCTTGCAGGGCCCAAGTGCCTGCTGTATCACACCACCACAGTCAGAAAGCCCATGCGAGTCAGTAAGAGCACAGGCACTGATGGGCCCATCCCCACAGAAGGCCCAATTCCTTCCCCTCACAAGTCTGCTTCCCCTCCAAAAAGCCAGGTGTGGTGGGCCAATCTCCTCCCCACTCACAGAGAGAGAAGAAGAAAAGACCAAAATCTGTCCAGGCTCAAGAACTGCATGCCTGGAGATCCTGGCCTCCCCACAGGAGTGCACGAGCACTCGTCTGAGGTCACCCTGACTGAGGTCACCCAGCCTCAGCTTTTCAGGGGCTTTTCCCCTTACCCACTTTCAACGCACACCTCTTCTGCTTGGGACAGGACTGTTCCCAAAACCCCAGCAACCACCACTGCTCCCTTGCACAGCGCCAGCCTGCAGGACATTTGGAAGCGCAGTGCACGTCGACTGCAGGGAAGAAGCAGCGAGGTGTCTCAGCCCTGCCAGAGACCCCTGCACCCCCATGGGGCAGCCAGCCCACTGGCCACAGACCCACGGCATCCCCATCAGCCGAGCGAGCCTGGCAGGAGTAGGGAGAGATAAAAAGGATCTTTGGGATTCAGCATGCAAAGTTGCTGCTAGCCCCAAAAGAAAGATCCCACTGCCGAGTGCAGATTTCACAGCCACCAAGGAAAGACCCACAGTGTCAGACCCAGTGGTTTGCAGATGGGGCTTTACTGAACAGATGGAAGCGTTGCTGTTAACAGCCTGGCCGGCCGGTACTGGCACTCATCCTGCTGCAGGAGGCTCTTGCTGGATGGACATCTCTCTCGGGAGCCTCTGTGCCTGAGAGGCTCTCCTGGCACTCGCTGATGTGGGCTAGGTCTGCTCCCAGAGCTGAGGAGTTGAATACAAAGCTCTGTAGTCTTGTGTGCATGAAGAAGGAGCAGAGCAACACTACAAGTCTAGTCAGGACACATGTGGTGGCATCTGCTTCTGTCTGGAGCGAGCAGGCCCATGGTCCCTGTAATGCAATCCAGCCTGCTCCACGCCAGGAGGGCTGTCAGGAAAAGGCCCTCTTCGCCCAGGGGCTGCGGGAAGGCAAAGGAATGAAGGGGACTGCCGCGCAGGGGCAAACAGCGGGCATGTTTGGAGATTCTTACCTCAGGGACGACTCCTCACCACCAACAGCAATGGTCTCTTCCCTCCACCTTCTCGAGGAGGCAGGTCACTGCTCCTCGCAAAGCCTGGTCGGTCCGTGGGGAAAGGCTCCTACCGCAGCAAGGACAAAGTCTCACATCTCGACCGAGACCCTCCTGCCTCTCCCAGTGACCCCCACATCCATGGTCCCATTCAGCCCCACAGCCCCCTCAGTGCCAGCTGTGCTTGGGGCTGCAGAGGGCACCTGGCATCAGGGACTGACCCGTGCCATTCCCATGGCATGAGAAAGGAGAGGATGCTGTCCATGTCCAGCCCCGTGGCGCTGAGATTTGCTTCCTCCACCCACAGCTGGGTCACCAGCTCCCAGCTGGCCCAGGTCTGGCCTGAAGCTGGCCCACACTCACCTTTTCAGAGGTGAGCACTCGGACAGGCAAGGACTCAACTTGTCCTCTGGGCTCTCCCCATCCTCCACGGAGGGCTCTGTTCTGCCTTCTCCCCACCACTCTGGAGTGCCCCGAATGCAGGAGTCCTGCACAGAGAGAGAGGGGTGAGCACAGGAGATGTCGCTGGGCAGCAGGGAAGGCACCTCGAGCAGGTACAGCCCCACACAGGACGGTCAGCCCCCACGCTCCTAGGGCTTAGGGACCTTCCCACCTTGGCTTCCCGGCAGAAGAGGAACGCTCTTTTCCTAATTGTTTTTCACTGCCTGCAGTACCTGGGCCACCCATTGCTCTCACTCTTCTGCCAAAGCCTTCAGGGGTGCTGCTTTTGCCCTTGCCTTCTGCTGGCACTTCTTGCGCAAGGAGTCCCAGAGCTTGCGTCCTTCCTCCTCCGTGCACACGCGGGGCTGTGCCTGCAGGGCCACGGCAATGCAGCAGCAGGCAGCGTCAGTCTCCCCGGCGCAGGGCTGGGGCATTTTAGCTCTCCCCTTCCCTCCTGCCTCTTCTTTTCAGCCCCTCCATCAGCCCTGCTTTGCTCACAGTCCTCACAGGCCCCACTGCACAGCCTTTCTGCAATGACCCCTGAGCCAAGCAGCCATGGGGCTGAAAGCAACCCAGCTGCTTGCTATCCCAGACAAGCCTGGCAGTGCCGTCGCCATTACAAACACCACCAAATCAAGTCCTTGGCTGTTTCTGGAGATGGCAGAAGCAAAGGCTGTCTGCCAAACGGACAGAACAATCTGCTGCCTCTCGAGAAAGCCCAGGAGAAGTGCTTCAGCCTTCAGCTAAGCACACGGTAAGGGGTCTTGTAAGGCATGTCATCCGTATAACTGTGTTTTCTACAGGCAGATACAACACAGTCCCTCCAGGAGCCCATGCCACGTACCACTCCCGCCCTCCTCTTCCCCGGACCAGCAGGGGGTGCAGCTTGGGGTCCAGCTTCCCGCAGTCGTTGCCTGCTGCGTGCCTCTTTCCCCGACCGCCGCCACTGCAGCACTGCCAGCTCGCTGCAGACACACAGCGGGAAGGAGTGGTGTGAGCACAGGGAGACCGCTCTGCAGCCGGGGCTGCTGTGGCTGCAGAAGGCGGCTCTGCTGAGAGGCCAGTGCCAGGCAAAGCGCCTCTCTTTCCCAGAGCTGCGGGGAGCGGGAGGAAGGGCACTGTGCGAGAGGAAGAACTGCCCGTGTCTGCAGAGATTTACCACTTGAGCTTGTCCTGCAGATCCATCTGGTCATCCCTCTGCCCCCTGCGCTTGCGGGCGACCTGCCCCAGGACGCACGTCACCACCTCCCGCAGGGCCTGGTGTGTCTGTGGGGAAAGGCTCCTGCAACAGCAAGGACAACGTCTCTCTGACCCTTCAGCTCTCACCCTCCTGCCTCTTCCCGCACCCAGCCCCACACGTACGTGGCCCCATTCGGCCCCACAGCCCCTTCGAGGCAGGAGGAGTTTCAAGCACCTGCTCTGGCCCCTGCCATCGGGCTCTAACCCTGCTCATTCCCATGGCAGGAGAAATCCCTGGCTGCTCTATGCGGCCCCATGCCTCAGGGGTTGGCTTCCTTGACCCACCACCGGTGGCTCAGCACCACCCCACTCTCCCAGGCCTTGGCTGCAGCCGCCGCACTCTTACCGCTTAGGTGGGACAGCATCGTCCCTGTCGACCGTGGGTGGCTCTTCTCTGGCCTCTTGCCACTCCTCCATCATCATCTCTAGGAGGTCGGGGCTGGACTCCCCCGACTCCGTGCTAGTCGGAGGGCTGACCAATAATTCCTCAGAGGACTTGGACTCCTGCATAGGAAGAGACTCTCATACAACAGCCCCACACCCAGAGGGGGCTCTTTTTCTGCAGGAATTCAAAGTACCTGGGTCCCCTGCGTCTCCTCTTGTGTCTCAGTGTTTGCTTTGGGCGTCTCCTCCTCTCTCTTAGCCTTTGCTTTGGTCCGTGGCGGGGTTTGCCCTTTACTTCTTTTGTCTGTTTTCTTCTTTTCCTCTTTGTCCAAGTATTTCTGGATGTGTTCTGGAAGCGTCTCCTTCTTCTTTGAGCGTTTTTTTCTGGAGGGTGACTGAAATGCAACAGCAGGCAGCATTAGTCTGGCCTGCAGAGGCCGGAGCTCTTTTCATTCCTACCCTCCCTTCTGCCCCTTCTCTTTTGCCTTTCTGTCCACATTGGTTTGCTCCCAGGTTCCTGCAGGCTCCACCAAAGAGCCTGTCTGTAATGACCAGGGAGCTAAGCGAGAGACCACCAGGCTAAAAACCACCTGGCAGCTGGCTATGCCAGACAAGCCTTGCAGTTACACTGCTGACAGAAACGTCCACAAGTAAGGTCTTTGGGTGTGTTCCAGGAGAGCAATGGAAGTGAAAAGTATATTCTCAAATGGCAGAGTAACCCGCCTCGCTTCAAGTAAGCACGAAAGCAACTGCTCAGTGGTCCCGTGAACACACGGTGAAGAATCTTGTGAGAAGCGGCATGAACGGAGCAGCGCTTCTCTACCGTCCAGTATGACACGCTCACTGCAGCAGCCCACGTCAGGTACCTTTCCTCTCCTCTCAAGAGCTCTGGCAATGAAGTCTATTGTTCTGGGCTTGACCAGAGGAATTAGTTTCTTTTCCTCTTCCTTTTCCTTCAAGGAGCTCCCCTGGATGGGCGGTAGCCGCCTGCAAAGACACAACAGCGTGCGTTGGCAGGAGTGCGCGAGGGGCTCGTTCCACATCTTGTGCTTCCAAGTGGCGCACCTGCTTCTGCAGCAGAATGCACTCTGCTGGCCTCCTTGTGATCAAGTCCACAGAGACGGAGAAGACCCCAAGCTGTCAGGCCCAGATGTGCCCAACAGCTCCACTAAAACTCAGGATGCCCAGGTCTAGGCCCTCTCTTGCTGGAGCAACAAGAGGAACAGGGTCTGATGCCCGAACATACTGCTACGCCCTGCAGGTCAGTGCACTGGAGTCTGCCCAGTGGTCCGAAAGACAGAGGCAAGATCACAGGGTCACCCTCATCCATTTATGCAAGCGTCTCACCTGGCACGAGGCTCACTCCTCTCAGCTTTCTGGCCCTGCTCTGGCCTTACAGTCATTGCAGGTAACTGCTTCGGAGAAAGCCTTGCTTGATGAAGGAGACACTTCTCGGCAAGATTCTCTAGAAACAGGAAATGAGACAAGTCTTCAGAACAGCATCTTGGTGGTGTTCTGGGAACGAGGTACCTATTGTGTCCCAGTTCCAGCGAGAGTGACGTGCAGGTGTGCTCAAGCCTGTGGTAACACTGATGAAGGTGGTCCTTTTCATCCCTTTGGATGAAAGCCATGCTTCCTGGGAGGTCTCAGGCCTTTTTGACACAGTTTTTTTCTCCAGCTCCTCATGCCTACAGTGCACCAGGATTCCCTGTGCTGAAATGGGGGGTTCCCTGGGAGATACTCGTGGTCTGCAGGACTCATTCTGGGGAGGGGAATCATTTAGCACAAGAGGAGGCGGCTCTTGCATTTCTGGATTGGTCCCGTGCACACAGATTTGCTGCTGGGGCAGGTTTGCACCAAAGGAATTGCTTCTGAGACATCTGAGAACATGCTGGGTAGAAGCAGGGTTAGTGCTTTGCACAGTTTGCAGCCCAGGCTGGGGAGTGGAGGCCACTGGGAAGGTGTCCTTCAGCAGTCCCAGCGGCCATTTGTGGTGCAGGGCTGTTCTGAGACCTTGTTGCACAGTGGGTCACTGGAGCTTTACCATGATGGGTACAGTCACAGGAGGTGCCTCTCCCTCTTCCAGGCATCCTGGGATAACCTCAGCTCTAATCCCCTCCACTTGTGGAGGAAGGAAAACCTACAGCCCTGTGCCAGCAACCCGCTGGTCCCTTACCTTTCTTTCCACTGTCACCACCTTTTCCCCAGCCCTGCTCTGGGGCGGCCTTCACATGTCCTGTCAGGTCTGCTTTCACTGTTGGCATTTTAGGCACAGTCTCAAGCTTGTACCTGGAAAGAGGAAGAAGGCACCAGGCTGAACAAAGGACATTGCATTGTTTCCCAAGGCAGCCCATCCTGGAGGACCATAGTAGGAATGCCAGTGCCTGGAGGGGCAGGCGAGGCCCCGTAAGCCTGTGCCAGTGTTTTTCCATCCTTCCCGTGAGAATGGCCGTCCTCCCACAAACCCCCTTGCTGCTTCTGGGGAAAATGATTCCTCTCTTCCTCATAGCGCACATGGAGAGCAGACTAATCTCTAGGGCTCTGATTATCCAACACCCTTCTGAATTCTGATCTTGTCCTCCAAGTTTCTTGTAGAGCCTTGACAGCATTGTTGCTCTGCCATGTTCCTCCAGATGAAGGCAAACTGAACAAGAGCAAGCAGGGAGTTCCCTGCCAACAAGGCCTCTGAAACAGTCCCCAGTGCCATCACGAGTACAGTTCTGAGCGCCTGGCAAGGCAGCCCTCCCATGCATGAGCTTGAGAAGCTGCTCGCTCTCTCAGCCAAGAGCTGCCAGAGCAAACACACCTTGGCAGGATGATAACACGTCCAGAAGAGGTCTGGGAAGCAGCAGTGTCATGGCCTGAGATGACCGAGTCCCTCATCGCTGGCATCTGCAAGGAGGACGGAGGCAGATGACGGGAGATGGGGACACTGGGAGGGGCTGGCTGCTCAGTCCACCTTAGAGCAACGCAAGCAAAGAGCCAGAGCAGCCAAAGGGCTCTGGCCTCAGCAAGCCTTGCTCTACCTGTGCCTCTGCTCCTTACCCCGAGGGTGGGGCAAGCAGCGCTCCCCACCATCAATGCTGGCCTTCTGTCACAAAGTCAGGCCCCTCTGGGGGTATCTCTTGCAAAGCCAGACCATTGCACGCAAGGGAAGTGCTCTACAGAGAGCCTGCTCTACTGTAGACCACGAGGAGCCCAAGTGGCTGAACAAGGCACAGCAGGCCAGGAGAAAGCAGCCCCCAACCCCCACAACGCATCTCAGAAGAACCAGGAGTGCTGCTGGGAAACAAAAATCCTACCATGAGAACCGCTTGCAACATCTTGTCAGTCCCATTCAGCCTTTTCAAAAAGTCTGTGTAAAATTTCATTTTTACGTCTTTTCCCTGGATGATCAGCATGCCCACGTCCCTCCAAACCAGGGCAACGTTCTTCCTGTTCTCTACACAGACAAGGAAAAGACGCGTGGTCCTTTCCAAGCAAAGCTGCACTGTGCCCTCAGAGACGGCATTGTCTGAGGCTATCTGAGCATACGGCAGCGGCTCAAAATGTTGATGACCTGAAAAAGAAGAGAAGAGGAACACGTGGACTTGCAGAGCTGCTAAGCAGGCTACAATCAAAGGTCTGCAGCGTCCAGGCCCTCAGGCAATACATTGCTACCGAGCTGTCTAGCTGGTACAGCGCCTGTGAGGAGAAGCTCGGGTCTGTCGCCCCTTCCCGTTAGAAGTGGAAAGTGAGGTGCGGAGCGGACAGCTCTGATTTCTCGGATACAGAAAGGGAAAGAAAGAGTCTTAGGTGCTTGGCAGCAAGAAGAGCCATGACTGCAGGATGTGGTGTGGAGATAGGCGCCAGGCCTCACGGCAAGCTGGAGGGTGCCAGGCCATTGGAGCCGTGCCCACATTCGGTGCTCTCTTTGTCATTAGAGAGAAACGCACCCCAAATATAGATGCCAGCTCTTGGTGTCCCCCAGGGTCCTACTGCTGCAATGGCAGCAGCGACTAGAAAGCACAGGCATCATGGTCACTGGGGCTTGGAACAAACCATCTTTTGCCTTTGCAAAGAGGCTGTGAGAGCTGGGAAGAGCCCTGGCATTTGCCTTTAGGAGGTCTAGAGCTGAAGCTGTTGTCAGGACTGCGGCGGGAGCTTGGTACTCCAGAGGCTCAGTCACCTCTGCACACCAGAGCACACCTCCCCACTCTGCTCAAGGGCAAGTGCCGCTTTCAGTCTGTCTGCTTACCAGGAATGTCTATGCAACCATATCGGAGGTCATGTTCCCGTGCGATAGCGTTTGCAAGATGAAACACAGGTCTCTCCACAACCACCAGATCCTTCTCCTGGCTGGCTACTTGTTCTCTGACAACCGCAAAAGTCCCAAGTCCAGGAATGCGGACAGCCTGAAAGAGATGAGATGGCAGATCAGAAGAAGTCTTGGAGGGACAGACGGATGACTTGTCAGAGAAAGGTGATGGTGCTCAGTGCCCTGCCTGAGGTACAAAGGAGCAAGATGGGCTCTTTGGAAACCTTGGGAGAAGACAAACAGGGTCTGTGCCTTTCCCTCTCACTCCCTTCCACCTTCACCTTCATGAAGAACCAGGTAGTTCAGGAAAAGCTGCCAAACACCCTTTGGCTCAAGCAGATAAAAGGCAGGGGGGATCCCACACTTGGAAGAAACCCTGAAGTGTCACAGGCTTCCAAGGTTTGTCATGCAACTCTGACCGTGGCGACTCCAGAAGCCCCAGAAAAAGTCCAACCCCTTTTCTGACACTAGGCCTGGACCTTATGGTACATCTGAATGGACAGAGGAGGTGGTCCGTCGCACATCTGTGCATTGTAGTGTCGTGCTGGGGCATTGTTTGTGCTTTCAAAGGAGGGGAAGAACAATTGCACTCCATGGCAAAAGGCTGTCAGGACTTCATCAGCTTCCTCAGGATGTGAGGGGAGGAGAAGGAGGTAAGTCCCACCTGGTGGAGAGCCAGCTTTTGGCTGAGGTACCATGATGCGCTGGCCCAAATCTTTGCAAACTCTGCAAAAACAAGGGAAAGAGGTGTCATGCTCTGAGGCAGCAACCTCAAAACCATTCAGCCCACTCCTGTCCAAGGACCGATGTCTTTCTAACACAAGCATTTCACATGGTCTCCCTAGAGCCTGGCAAGAATCAAGGACACCTCAGCCTGCCTCCGGGACGGCTCCTTTCCTTTCAGGTGCAGCTCTCCAGGGTGTGACCCACTCCCATGGGAAACCAGCAGTGGATTGCCATGCCAGCAAGGGCATGGTGCTGTGCTCCACGGAAGTCTCGGAGGCTCAGGGCAGGCCCTGGTGGCTCCCCAGCAGGGGCAGCTCCAAACACACTGACTCCGCACAGCCCATGAGCACCTTCAGCTCTTCCACTCAGACATGAGCTGAGGGTGGGCAAT
Source organism: Pelecanus crispus (assembly GCF_030463565.1). Taxonomy (NCBI): domain Eukaryota; kingdom Metazoa; phylum Chordata; class Aves; order Pelecaniformes; family Pelecanidae; genus Pelecanus; species Pelecanus crispus. Next base: position 98,081 of record NW_027461253.1, read on the forward strand.
GCCCACCAGCAGGCAAGGAGCAGCCCTTTGGGGCCAGGGACTTCTGCTTGGGGTGCCCCAGGAAGGCAGGGGCTGTGTCAGGAAGACAACCAAGAGCCCTGGCTGCCAAATCAGCCCCTCAGCCCTTAGGGGTGGTCAAGCAGGTCCCTCCTTCAGTCCTCAGTCACCTCCCTCCCTCAGTCACCAGTCCTGAGCCACCACCTCCACAGCCCTCAGGGTTTCCACGCCTGTTTTCAGAGATGTCCTTGAGCCAAGAACGCTCATGAAATTGGGTCTCAAGGCCTTACCAGAACTCTTGAGCTTCTCAGTTGTTGGAGACAAGTGAGGCTGCAAGAAGAGGTCTTTTGCCATCTTACTTCCACCCTTGCTCGGGGTCAACCACTGCAGCAGGTGGCTGGCTGATGGCTTTCTTTCTCGCTGCAAAAAGCCTCCTCCTCCTTGCTCTCCTCCTCCTCGCTCTCCTCCTCCTCCTCCTCTGCCCTTCACCACCCCCAGTGCTGTTGTGCTGCCTCTCTCTGCCTTCTGCTCCTCGCTGCAGAGCAGCTCCTCCAGAGCAGAGCGGTGGCGCGAGCAGCCCCCAGCGCCTGGAGTCCCCTTGGCCTCGCCGGGGTGTGTGTGGCAGATGCTGGTCACGATGGGGAAAGGGGGGCTGTCCCCACTGTGATGTGGGGCTGTCCCACTGTGACTGCAGACCGTGTCACAGAGGGGCTGCACACACCCGCCCCCCGCCCCCACCCACCCAGGCCCTGCCAGGGGGGCTCTGCAGTGGGGAGGGGCTTCAGGGAGCTGCGCTCACCTCACTGTCTCCTGACCAGGAGGGCTTTCCCCAGGCTGGGGCTCGGCCCTGCCATGTCCCCACAGGGGGACATGGGCTGTAAGTGCTTATGGGCTTCCTTCTACCCTTCACTGCTTCTTCCTGCCTGTCTTACCCAACGGGTCTGCAGCGAGGAGCGGTGGGCTCCCCTGGCTGGCGGAGCTTTGGCAGGCAATGGCTGCTCACGCCTGTTTCACAGCTGGCTGGAACTTTCTCCCACCGGCCCCAGCAGCACCTGACCTGCTCCCACGCGGGTCCCGCTGCAGCTCCCGCTGCTCACCCCTTGCCTCCCACGCCCAGCACAGAGCAGCCTTGCCCCTGCAAAACACGTTTTTAAGGAGCCTTGGGACACGCATCTCTTAGAAACTCTGCCTTTAGCGCCCTCACAGTGGAAATGAACTGCACCCTTCTGCCCTCAGAGCAGACCACAGGGGTTACTCCTAACAGTGGGGCACATATATTGTTGAGATCCTCCCCTGCAAACCCAGCTAAGGGGCTCAGTGTCATCACAGCCCTGAAGTTCATCAGCGCCCTGGGCACTTTCTCCAGGGTTGGTCCCACTATTGCACTGCCAGCCTCATCCACCATGCTGATCTCACCTCTCTTTCCCAGCATATTCCTCTCCAACACAGGTCACTCCTTGACTGTCTGGGCATCCCACCACCTCATCAGGCATTGCCAGAGGGGCATTACCTGTGTCTTATGGCACACAGGAATGGCCAACAGCTGTGACAAACCTAGTTGCTAAGGGAGAGCCTCTCTGTGCCCATTTTACTTCAAAAAGAATGATAACTGGTTTTTTTGGATCCACTCCAAATGTGCCGGGGAGACTGCACCATTGCCATGAATAGAGTCGGCAAGGTTTGGAAGGAAAAGGAACGCATTCGACTGGGAGAGCTTAGTGCTCTGGGATTTTGGTGTTTCTTTTTCTAGCTATATCAGTCCAGCTAATAATACATGGCTTCCTCTTTGTATTATTATTAGTTTTGTTGTTGTTGTTGTTGTCATTGTTGTTGTTCTTATTAGTAGCACTACTGCAAACAAGTTCAAAGCTAGAAAGATTAAAGCGCATCTGGCTGTACAACACTTAGTAGCGCAACATGTAACCTTGAGGGCACCTGGTCTCTCCCAGAAAAATCACAGCCCTGAGCTGGGAGCCTAGGCTTCCTCTGTGCTGCACAAGAAGAATTAGATACCCAAGATGATGCCCATGCGTGCAGAGCAGGAATCAGCCCCAGGAAACAATGAGAAACAAGTTGGTCTGCTCTTGACTTGGCCTTAAACAATTTATCCTGGGTTTCACAGGTCTCCTTCCTCCTCGGCAAGGAGGCAGTCTCCAAGTCTCCACTGTCAGGAGAAGAGACTATTTCCATGAAGTGCATGGAAGGAGAGAGAGAGAGTAACTTTCTTTTATCTAGTAGCTCAGTATTGAAAATTCTCACCAAGATACCACAAAACTAGGATAATTTTCTTCCTTTGCCTGAGAGGTGGTAAATCGGTATCCCTCACCTCTTGCAAACACTCTAACCACCACAGGAATTCAGAAGGGAGGACCCTTCCTGCCTCTCCTTGAAAAGGCTTCAATTTGCAGGCAATGATAACAAATGCATTTGTGCCAATAGAAGGGCACAGTTTGGTATGAGAACACTTCCCTGCATGGGAAAAAAGACCTGGATTTCTGTCCTTCAATATCCTGTGTGATACCTGTTTAATATAAACTGTACACAGTGTACCTGAAACAGTGCCTGAAAGTGCTGTGGTAGGTATGCTGTGAGGTCACCACTTTCCATCTGGCAGTGCAGCCGAGGGAAGGCGTGAAAAGCCAGGTCCCGGGCTCACATTTAGTCTGGGATGCTTATTTGCACAGTACTGTCCAAGCTGCGGCTGCTGCAGGCACAGGTATGGTTTAGGTGCCTTTGGAACCAGGTACCCTGGTGCTTCACAAGGCTATTGAGCAGAGAATGTCAATTTTATCCATATGTAATATTCCGCGTAGGTGCCAACACACCAACTTGCATCATCTCTTGAACCACAGGGGATGTTCCAGTTTCTTGGGCATCTTCACCTCAGGTGTGAAATCCTGGCTCTGCTGAATTGCAGAATTCCCTTGCTTTTCACAGGGCTGAGAACTTCCCTCTGAAGCAGAAAGAATGAGGAATAACAAGCAAGAAAGAATGGCCATCAGTTTGCGGAAGAAGAGCATCAGTGAAGACAGACCGGGCCATTCCTTTTTGGCTTTCACATCAGCTAAATTATGAAATCTATCTCCATAAGTCAGCTCTATGTATAGCTCCAGGGGCTTCATCATTTCTGCTGAAGCCATCCCCAGTATTCTGCTGACTTGTAGTCACATTGTTAAAATCCAAACCAAAATAGCAAATAAAATATTCAAATTAAAACAATATTGAGAAATGCAGCAAACTTGATCAAGACACTTAATGACTTCAAGACTTTTTACAGGGAGAGAATGAGTAGGTCAGAATGCTTCACGCTATACAGCAAACAGGAGAAGGCTGAACAAAGGCATACTGTATAATAAAAGATGGCATACAGGATATAGAAAGGATATAGATGTTGGCCCTCCCCTAAAATAGAACGTGATCGTTTAAAACTGGCAAGCTGAATACACACGCAGACACATGCGGGCGCGCTCACAGTTTTCCTGTGGAACCCTTTGCCAAATGTTCAGGCACTTACACAGCTTATTTAAAAACAAGAGATGAAACCAAAGATTTCTGTTATAAGAAGAACAAAGAGATCCACAGGTTGCATGAAAGGAGATTAAAAGAACAAGCAAACCTCAAACTCCTTCTGTGTGGGGGACATACAGGCTCACCCCCAAATAGTCACTCATGCACAAAGAGCCACGAAATGCCTGAAGGGCCCTGCTGGAGAGGTTACTGATACCTGTCCACTACAGAGACTCCTCTGAGGCCTCTGGTGCCAGGTAGTGCCAGGGACAGGCTGTTGGACCAGACGGGCCCTGTGTTCAATGTGTTATGGCAGCTCCTGCATCCTTGGAGCTAAGCACTGACACTGTGATACGAAAGGCCCTTGGGGACTTTAGCTGGCTGCTTTGACAAAAATACCAGCTTTCAGACAGCTCAGAGTGTGCCCTTGAGAACTGGACAAACAATGTGTGACATCCTTGAGGGCTCATTAAAAGGCCTCGGTACTTCTCCAGTTACGCTCGAGATATTTCGGAGAAATATCACTCCAAGCATGGCACATATGTGCTCTCTCATTGCTTGGCAGTGATTTGGGGGTCCCGGCCAATCATTACCAGTCAAAAAAACCAGTTCAACATGTCTCTTGCTGCTTTTCCTCCAGTGCACAGGCAAACTTCTTAAAGATCATAGAATCATAGAATCATTTAGGTTGGAAAAGACCTTTAAGATCATCCAGTCCAACCATTAACCTACACTACCAAGTCCACACTAAACCAAACAAGGGTAGACTAGACTAAACCATGTCCCCAAGTGCCACATCTACCCATTTTTTCAACACTTCCAGGGATGGTGACTCCACCACCTCTCTGGGCAGCCTGTTCCAATGCTTGACTACCCTTTCTGTGAAGAAATTTTTCCTAATATCCAACCTAAACCTCCCCGGCGCAGGTTTTGCTTGGGTACAGGATACTAGAAAAAAGAAATCTATTACTACAAGGTGACTGAACCCATAGGTCAATAAGGTAGATGTTTGGCTGTAAAATGTCCAGTAATGCTTGCCAGCATGAAATTTCTGTGTCAGCACCTACAAAATCAAATATGAGCAACAGGCATGTACCTAAGAAATGAATTGTGTCACTTCGGTGCCTCTGTGTCAATGTAGTGTAAACAGCAAGGGAAACCGAGTGAGGGACTGGCATATTATTTAAATGAAAACAAAGCGTACAGCCACCATAGTGTCCTCTAGGATGGCCCCAGGCACCACAGGTTAAGCAAGTCACAGTGAGAAAATAATTACTAAAAAATGCTGGTTTGTTTCAGATCCCTTCTACCACGTCTGTGCTGTCAGCCCGAGCTGAAGGCCAAATCACAATTTTCTACTGTCAACAGAGAATCTCATGAACAGATGGAGGTGTTTTCCGTATGTCGGAGTGCAGGTGAGGAGGAGGTGGTTCAAAGGGTACCTGAAATATTAAGGGACTCGACTCATATGAACACACTTGGACGCATAATAGGCATCAACGGTAAGAAGCTGAGCTAGATGGAGCTATGGCTCGACTGAGCTATCGCATGCTATATCGTTTCTGACTTACCCAAACAGGTATTCTTTCATTAAACATACCACATAAACCCAACGTGATTAGATGCAAATAAAAATGGTAGTTTAAGCCATTTGAACAAGCCCTACCAGTCTAATTTTCCCTCAAAACCGAGGACATGTTATAAACCCAAGGATTAAACCTTTCCTCTCAGCATGCCATAGTGTCTCAATTTCTTCTTTTATGTTAGTACAGCAGTATGAACAGGAATTATTCATGCACGTTTGTTAAAATAAACCTAAACACTGGTGCTCACAGCATCTCCCAGCCTTTGTAAAGTACAGTTAGCTGCATATTGGTGACAATCATCTTCTATAATTGATGTCTTTAGGAATTTCCTGTCATTGTTGTGAAAAAATGGGCAGGGCACTTTTCACCCATTGAGGCTTTCCTTAAGGAACATTTTAATTTTTCTTCCATTTTTAAACTGTCTCTCCAGAAAATATTTAATGCTGGATTAGAACAGCCTGAGTTAAGGCACTGTGGCTTCTTAGGCAGTTTCCAATGATCCATTTTGCGTGACCTGATGAAATGCCTCGTGAAAGGCAGGCCTGGGTTCCCATGCTTCTGTTGGCCTTTGTGGTCTAGGTGTGGTATGGTCTTAGCTGCGCTGGCTGCATCTCTCTTCTTGTTAAAACAACATGGAAGAAAAACTCACAAGAGCTGTTCCATACGGAAGACTAGGATGCCAAGGGCTCTAACTGTGACGTGCCCAAGAGGAGAAACTGTCTGACCAAGATGGAATGAAACATGTCCACATTTTAAAATTCATTTTTCTCAGAGATTTTCATTTCAGGAAAAAAGAATGCTGTTTTGACTCCTCATGCTGATTAGGGATGAAAAGAAGATTTTAAATGGAATTTTCCTTCCAGTGTAAATTGAAAGTTTGCATAGCTCCCTGCAACATTAACATCTGTCACCGTTTGGTTGGGTTGTGCTAAAACACAAATGGAACTACATCGATTTTCTGGGGCTGAAGACCATAGAATCATAGAATCATCTAGGTTGGAAAAGACCTTTAAGATCATCGAGTCCAACCGTAAACCCAACGCTGCCGCGTCCACCACTAAACCATGTCCCTAAGTGCCACATCTAGACCTCTTTTAAATACCTCCAGGGTTGGTGACTCAACCACTTCCCTGGGCAGCCTGCTCCAATGCTCCATAAGCCTTTCAGTGAAGAAATGGTTCCTATCACTTGTTACTTGGGAAAGGAGACCGACACCCACCTCACTACAACCTCCTTTCAGGTAGCTGTGGAGAGCTGTGGTCTCCCCTGAGCCTCCTTTTCTCCACGCTAAACAGCCCCACTTCCCTCAGCCACTCCTCACAGGACTTGTGCTCTAGACCCTTCACAAGCACCTCTGATGGATACCTCTCCTTCTGAGCCCGCTTCCTCAAGAGCCCACCTTGACAATGGAATGGGAGAGAAGTTCACTCACTCTTTCCATTGTGCTGGTAAGATTACAAACATTTCAGAATTGAGAGCTCAGGCTAAGAAGTTCACCCTACCTGCAAGAACATTGCTTTGGCCTAGAAGCTAGCAGTCTGGGATTGTTTCCAACTGCCCACCTCTGAGCTAAGGTAATACCGGGCGCGCCACTCCTACAGGCTCCACCAAGAGCCACCTCTCTTGACTCTTTGATTCCTTCTTAGAGTTGTGGCAGTTAGCAAGCTGCGTAAGGAGGCCCTCCCTCCCAGGGATGGATACCTGCCTTTGTTAAACACTGAAACCAGTGCTTTTCCTCACCTCATTCCTGTTTTCTGAACCACTGCATAGGTGTGCTCATTTGTGAACCAAGCTGCAGCTGGATGCCCATTCAAAGACAGGCTCAAAGCCATAGGGTGAACTCTCTGAATGTCTAGATGTGACAAACCTGTCTCTGTAGAGATCCTTAAAACAGAAAAAGGAAAAAAACCCACCCCACGGTGGTGGGGAATGTCAGAAGAAACCAAGTCCTATGCTACATTTTAGTATTCAACCATCTTAAACCTCACATGTAATCTCTCCTTAGGCATAAATGGCTTCCCAAGCAGAACGGGACTTTATTTTACTGCTCCTGTATTTGCCCTTAAGACAATGGCTTAGTATTTTAACACTAAATGTTTGACTGTCACCAGACATGGTTTCTAAAGAAGCAGAGGAATGACATAGAGGGTATTAACATTACCGAGGCATAGCCGAGGCATTACTTACTAAAATGCACCTTCCCTAGACACGTACAAATACTTACAGGCATTAACTGGCAGTCCTCAGAGCATCTAACCTTGCAGAAAGTTTTGCCTCTCATGTTAGCTCAGGTGTCTTTGCAATCAGTTCAGGTTTTTGCCAGAGAGGTGGGGGGGAACCTCAAAGGAACTGGAGCTCTGCATGCAGCAACACAACTAAAACCTGCACTCCGGGCAGTTTCTCTTAGAACCAGTACACCAAGTTCCCCTGCTGTTGCCGACAAGCCTGTGTCAGCCCCGGAGCAACGTGGCGCCCAACATGAGGCCTGAGGCATTTGCCGTATGGGAGTATAGACACAGCCAGTTTCCACCTGCTGTCTTAGCAGGGGCACTCTCAGCCCATCAGTACAAAGAGGACGACTCCAGACCAATCCCTTTACAACTTCAGTGTCATTTGAAACTGTTTGGAAGACAAAGAGATGTAAAACAAGGACACATTCCCGTGACTCATTTCTTCTAATGAACTCATTTATTGATCCTTTGGGCATTTTTAATATCTACAAGACAACAGAAAACAAGTCCAACAAGACCGGCCTTTCCCTGCCAGATGTTAAGGTCTGAATCATTGAAGAAGCCAAGACCAACAAAACCCTTGCTTAGGGAGGCTTCATCCCTCCTCTGTCCTCTGCGGCGTGCCCCTTCGCTGATGCTGGGGAGCACTCCAGGTCTGCCTGAATACAGAAGCAAGTCAAACACAAGCGGTACAGTCAACGCAGCAGCTTTATTGTCTCCTTTCGTGCTCTGCCATCTCCAACATTTTCTCACTTGGTTACACTATAAGTTTAACCTCAAGCTTAAACTTGCTTGCACATCCTAACATATTGTAACAAGGGAGACAACCCAGAGGCATGTGATAGCTCATTTTTCTTCCCTTTGGCATAGCTCTGGACAATAATAAAGAAATAAACAAACATAGATAGATACACACACAGACACACACACATACATATCAGTGGACGGAGCTACAAACACATAAGAGTTCTTTTCCAGGGAAGTCAGAAGTGAATGAGAGCTTCTGTAAGCAGTGAGGCTGTTGCCAGTAGGTCGAGGGAGGTGATCTTTCCCCCATAGTCAGCACTGGTGAGGCCACACGTGGAACACTGTGTCCAGTACTGGGCTCCCCAGTACCAGAGAGCCATGGACATACTCGAGAGAGTCCATCAAAGGGCCATAAAGATGGTGAGGGGCCTGGAGCACCTGTCCAATTGCCAAAGAACTGGTAAATTTCATTAGCAACATCAAAAGTCAGTTGCCATAGAAACACTCGGTAAGGATACTAGCCTTCCATTTTCTTACCTGGCTCCGAGCTTAATGCAGAGACGGGTATTTCCTACTGTGCTACAGGGCAGAAGTTTCCATGTTGCTAAAAACCAAGCCTAAGGCACCCCTGCCTGGAGATAACATTCTCCACACACCAAAACACTCAAACTGTAAAACTTCTGTGCAGCCCCTGCAGAATTGGGCTTCCCGCCGTTCTGAAAGCCGGGATGGGGAGCAGGCCATCAGGCAGGAGAAGCGGCCCCGAAGATGTCCATGGAGGGTTGGAGATGGTGGTCAGCCAGCACCAGCGCAGTGATGAGGCGTTTTTGATCACAGTCAAAACACAGACCGAGAACAGGCCAGCAAGACAGCAATCTCCACTTCTGGAAGGTTCCCAAATCCCAAAAGGGCAAACTCAGCGGAAGGCGTTTCATTTTCTTTTCCTTCTTTTCTGCATGAGCTCTTCCAGTGTGGTAGGAGGAAGAGAAGCAATGAAGCAACAAAAGATATGACTTGTGTTAAGCCTGAATAAATCTCAGGCATCTAACATTGCTGAGGGAGAGAGGCAGGGCTCTGGAGTGCGCTGAAGGGAACGGAAGGTCCTGGGGGTCCGCTGGGACGGGTGCACACAGGGCTCTGGGACAGCTGGAGAGCAACAGGGAACAGGAGGGCAAATGTGGGGCTTGGGGCAGCCCAGGAGGACGCAAGTGCCCAGGGCCGAGCGGGCCTCGTGCCACCCACAGGGGATACCCTGCCCCTCCCGGCCTGGGTGGCGGGTCACAGTGGTGCCCTTTGTGACGCGCCTCTGTGACACCCTGTGGCGCTGCATGTGGTCAACGTGGCCGCGGCCCCCACCCCACAGTGTCCGGCAGGACAGTGACGGGACAGGGCGGGAGCGTGGAGCTGGCGAGGAGCCCCCGAGCACAGCCCACATCTTTCCCCGGCAGCCCCGCGGTGCTGAGGCATTTCGCCAAAGCTCCCCCTTCCCCACACTCACCCCTTTCCTCCGTCCCGCGGGATGGCGCAGAGACCCCCCAGCCGCCCCAGGCTGGCCTGGGAGCAGAAGGGGGCTCCCCAGGAGAGCAGCTCTCCACCGCAGCCCTACGAGCTGTGCGTGCCCAGGCCGCTGCAGAGCAGTAAGTGAGGGGCCCCGGCGGGCTGGGCAGGGCTGGGGCCAGTGACCGCACCCTCATCCACGTGGGCCAGGGTCCTGTCTCCCTGGCACACGGGCACTGGGGGTCCCACGGGCAGGGAGCAGGGCGCTGCTGGAATGCTGCTCAGGGCTGGGAGCCGCCCCCGCACAGCCTCCCCCAGGGCGGGAGAGAGCAGAGGGGACCCAGCTCCTGCTCCGCGATACAGTACGGGCAGCAAGAGGCAGCTGGCCTGGCAGGAGGCAGCAGTGCTGAGCGACGGGGACCTTTCCAGCCTGTCTGCAAGCGAGATCCTAAGCCCGCTGCACTCGTGGCTTTCCACGCCGCGCTGCACTCCAGCATTGCAGCCCATCTGCCGGGCACCCTGCAGCCCGGGCACCCACGGGGAGACTGCGCCAGGGGAGCCGGCACGGGGCTGGACGGAGGGCAGAGCTCCTTCGTCTCCTCACATTTGCCTTCGGCCCCTCTCTACAGCCTTCCGCGCTCTCCTCCTTTCCTAGGTGCCTCCTGGTGTGAGCCCAGCTGGCGGGCTCTCTACAGACAGGCAAAGCAATCGATGCAGTTCATCCGGGCTTTCCTGAAGAGCTCAGCAAAGGTAACCACGACCATTCCCATGGTAGCTGTGCCTGAGCCTCCTGACAGGGCCGCCGGCTCTGCTGCCTGCTGCTGGGGCTGCTGGGGGGCTGCTGGCTGGGCAGAGCTGCTCCCCCCCAGGGTCTCCTCCACAGCACTGCAGCACCAGTGCTCCAGTCCTGCTGGCCCTGTGCCTACCTTCTCACGCTCCCCGTTTGTCTCTCTGTCGCCCGGCTGCCAGGAGGAGGCCCAGAAGATGCGGTTCCTAGAGAGCGTCTGCACCCTGTGCAAAGCTGCCAGGCGCAAGGGCTTGTCACGGAGCCTGAATGCCTTCTGCCAGAGATTTGAGCTGGCAGAGAATATCAAGGTGAGGGGACAGCTGGCAGGCGTGGGGAGCGGGGCAAGGTCCCCAGGCACCGGCGGCACGCTGTGAGGACAGCGCATGGGCAGGGGGAGGGCAGGGACAAGCGTGCGTGGCCACTGAGCTGCCGCGAGGGGACTCGGGTGCCGCTGAGAAGCCCTGCCAGCAGAGACGCCAGCACCGGGGGTGGCAGGGGGCACTCTGGGGACCGGTGCTGGGGCAGGGGCAGAGGGTGTCCGCCAGCCTGGTGCTGGGTCTGCTGGCACTGGCTGCTGGCGGCTGCCAGGTCCCATGCCGCTTGTGCTCTGCAGGTGCTGCTGGAAGAGGAGCCCAGGGACCAGCTGCACACAGCGGTGCGGCAGCAAGCCATGCTTGCCATCGCCGCCTTGAGGTACCTGCCCAGCCCCTGGCTTGGCTGGCACCTCTCCACAGCCCGTGGCCCTGGGCCTGGCCAGGGGCATCCCCCATGCAGGCAGAGTGCAGTGGTGCCGTCAGAGGGCCTCTGCTCTGCTCTGCTCTGCCCTGCCCTGCCCTGCCCTGCTCGCGGCTCCTTGGGAGGGCGCAGGGGAGGGCCGAGGGCTCCTGCAGCTCCCCACCATGCCTCGGCTCTTCCCCAAAGCGGGAGGCAGGAGGCTTGCCTGCCAGGACTGTCCTTTGGCCCAGGCCGTGGCGGGGAGGGAGGAGGTGCCTCCTGGCAGGGCTCCCTGCACACCCTCCATCCCTCTTGGGGACCACTGCTCCAGAGGTCCGTGTCCACCTGCCCAAGGCATCCAGGCACCGCTCCCAGCGCCGGTGTCCGACAGAGCTCTCTCTCTCTTGGCAGCAAAGCGGGGACGGTGCTGGAGGGCAAAAAGAAAAGCCTCTTACAGGCCTGCTTCCGCAGCGTCTTCTCGCTTCCTGCAAAGGTGGACATGCAGGGCCTGGACGCTACTCTCTACTTGGACGTAAGTGCTGGCCGTGCTCCAGGAGCCCCCGGTCCCTCTGGGCTGCTCCCTGGCCGCCGCGTGCTGAGAGACAAGCGGAGATCCAAGGCAGGGCAGGAGCTCAGCTTTGCTTTCCCACCCTCAGCCCTTCGGCCGCTTCCCGGGGGCCTGGCCACGTCCAGTGCCGCAGGCTGCTCTGCCCACAGCAGCTTGTCTGCCCCGAGGCCTCCCCTGGGCTCCGCCAGGCAGCACGGCTGTCCTTCCTTGGCGTGGGGAGTTCATATGCGTCTCCGGGGCTGAGAGGGACCGCAGAAAGACTGCCACAACCCTTTGTCCTCCTTGCAGACCCTGGATGCCATGGACACCATGCTGCGCACGTTGGTGCTCAGCTCTCCTGCCTCCGGCTTCATGGAGCTGCAGAAAATCTTACAGGTCTGGCTTTGGCAAAGAGTGCAGGTGGCAGGGGCTGTTCCTCACCCTGGAGGGAAGGGAGTGTCCACTCTTGAGTGGAGGCTCCCCAGCCCAGTGCCACGCACAGAGCACACTGCAGGGAGGGTGCCCGGCTCCCTTGGGGGAGCCAGGGCTGGCCCACCATGCTCTGCTGGGAGCCCGCTGTCCCCTGGCTGCAGTCCATGGGCCTTCCCCTCTGCAGCCTGCTCCAAAGCCTTGCCCATGGCACTTGCTTAATGCAGAGAGTGGTATTTCCTACTGTGCTACAGGGCAGAAGTTTCCATGTTGCTAAAAACCAAGTGGCCGTAGCCCCATTCCCCCACTGCAGACCCCACAGGCAGGCTCCTGCCCAAAAGCCCAGCCTTGACGGAGAGGGGACACAGGGCTGTGCTCTGGGGGAGGGCACAGAAAGGAGCAGACTCTGCCCTGGGGGTGGCATCTGCCTACCTGCCTGGCCTCAAGGACTGCACAAGTCCAGCCAGGACCTCAGCAGTGCTGCTTCTGCTGCCGCGGGCGCCAGCTCCCAGGGCACTTTCTCTCCTCCCAGATGCTGCTGACCTTCGCCCAGTGCCAGAGCGCAGCTGTGTGTGAGAGGGCCGTGGGGAGGATTGGGAAGCTGAGCGATTTGCTGGCCAGCTGTTCCTCAGTGGAGGTAAGGAGCCAGGCACCCTGCAGCCAGGCTGTCTCCCCTTCCCTGCACACCGGAGCAGCCTGCAGCTCAGAGACGCCTGCCAGGCAAGCCTGGGCACCGCTTGAGGCATTCAACAAGGCTCTGCCCTGGAGCGAGGGTCTGGGTTTCTTTCTTTTTCCCATGGTCTTCTCTCCCCAGCTCCCTCGCTGCCAGGAGCCATCTCGGCCCCAGTCCTGTGCAGGACAGGACTGCCCAAGGAGCTTGGCGGGAGCCCAAGCCTGGCAGCTCTCCGTGCCCTGCTGCCCAGCTAGCTGCTTTGGGAGGGCCCTCCAAAGCTCTCACTCTCCGGGGATCCTTCCCAGGGCACACTAGGGGCTTCAGGCCTTTGGTCGCAGCTGCTGCCCCTCAGCCCTTCTACCTGTCCTGCCTCCTTCACCCAGGTTTTCAGCATCTTTGGCGGAGATGATGACAGCCCTGCCTGCCACACAGAGATCCATATCCCCATCCTGGGACAGCTGCTGGGACGCCTCATCCTTTGCCGCACTTGCAAGGAGTGGGAGATCAGCTGGGGGGCTTTGGATGCTCTTCATCACCTCTTCAGATTCATCCTGCAGCAAAAACGTAAGAGAAGCAGCTGTGGCGGGCTGCGTCCCTCCACACACAGCCAGCTCCTCACGTGCCTGCTTGTTTCCCTGAGGATTGCAACGGACCCTTCTTGTGCGTGCTGGAGGCTGTCCATGAAAGTCGGCCAGCTTCTCTGACCCCCTTTGCCCCTCACAGACACTTCTCGTAGCATCCCAGCTATTGTTTTGCTGCAGCAGCTGAATGCTCACCAGAAGTCCAGCACCTGTTCTTTGCCGCTCTCCTTCCCCACTCCTCTCAGCACCTCTCACAGCCCGGCTGTTTCGTGGGCCCCATAGCCAAAGCTACCATTGATTGCCACGTCCCAGAAAGAATTCTTCCCTATCGGAGAGCTGCAGACCCAGCTGTGCATCACCCCACCCCAGCTGGTCCCTCCAGTGCCTGCAGCAAGAAGCTGTCCCTGACGCCCTCCAGAAACCTCCCTGACTGCTTGTGTCCTGCCATCTTGCAAGCAGGTCTCAGGGACGTTCGAGTTCCCCATGAGGATCCGGGCGTGTGACATGGACGCTTCCCCACGCACTTTCAGGAACACTTCACCCACATGCTCTCCCCGACCCGGGGGGTCTGCAACACGCTGCCACCACGATGTCACCAGCACTGCCTCTCCTCTGCTTCTGAGCCACGTGCTCTCTCTCAGGGTCTCGACCGTCCCGTATATCTGAGCTGCTCCTTCAAATACGAGGCAGCCCCGCTCCTCCTCTCCCCCATCTCCCCCAGAGAGCTTGCATCCCTGCACCGCAGCACTCCAGCCGTGCGAGCCGTGCCCCGCACCTCAGTTATTCCAACAATGTTTTAGGTGTGTGACTGCATGCAGAGCTCTCGGTCCTTTGAGGTTCCCAGGCCATGAGCGTTTGCACTTGAGGCAGGGGTAGAGACAGAGATCCTTCTGCATCATCCCTGAGGTCCCTCTTGTTCCCTTTGCCTGTCACCCTTTGCTTTGTAGCCCTGTCCACCAGCACCTCCCCTGACTGTGGGTCGTAACCTCCCTCCTCAGCCATTCCTAGTTCAAAGCTCTTCTCACCATTTGGTAAGCTTGTTGGCAAAGACGCTGTGTCCTACCGACTCTTCTGTCATCCCCTCCTGTTTAGGCGCGACGCTGCCCAAGGATAACCCGGAGCATCCACAGCGTCAAAGGGAATGGGAAGCTGAGAACACCTCCTGGCTTGCTTTGCCCAGCACCAGCAACATTACAATGGTAATGAGCCACTCCCTTGCTGGGCCTCTTGTCCGTGGCATCAGCAGGAGCCTTGTGTGAGCAAAGGCATCCAGAATCAGCGGGCTTGGCATGGCCCCAGTGTCCCTGGGGAGAGGGTTGCTGCTGTCCCTGAGCAGGGACTACAAAGGGCTGCACTGCAGTGCCCCAGCAGCAGCTCCAGCCCTCCTGGCTGCCAGCAAGCCCTGCTCCTCTGTAGGGCCAGCACGCTGTGCCCACCACCCCAACCCTCCTGCCTCCCCCTGAGGGCCCTTTCTTCTCTTCCTCCACCACGCACTGATTGCAGCCCCTGCTTCCAGCTTTGCTGCGGGCACTGCTGCCAGCACTGCCGGGCCATCTCTGGCCAGAGCTGCTCTCACTGCTCAGCTAAGCAGCGCCATCAGGGCACTCGGTGTGACAGCTCTTCCCTGCCTTCCTTCCTCCCTCCCTCCCGCAGGCGTTTGGAAAGTACCTCCAGCCTTCGGAGAGGACAGGCATCGTCCTCATGGCCATTGAGGCCATGAGAGACTCAAGCATCTATGACGAGGAGGAGGCGAGCAGCATCCTGGCTGTGGCCATGAGAGAACCTGCCTCCTGGCTGACGGAGGTAAGCGGCCTGTGGCTGCCCTGCCCCTGCCCTTGAGCCCTTTCAGGCGTTGTTTCTCCCTCCATCCCTCCCTCCCTAACCCAGGCGCCTCAGGCACCTTGAAGCCATTTTAAGCCAGCAGAGTAGGATGGCAAGGCCAGCACTTTCAGAGGCAGCTGAGGAAATGGCTGCGCTCCAGTGGCAGCACCATCCTCACCTGTGTGCCCTCCAGGTGCCAAACATCGTGAGGGGCATCTATGAAAACATGGAGTGCATCCGCACAGCGTCAGCCCGGCACAGCTTGGACTTGCTGCTTCTCCTGATGACCGACCAGTGCCCCAGGGAAGTGGTCACAAGCCTCCTGAAGCTCTCTCCGTCGTCATGCGACAGGTGCTGACCCCAAAAGACTTTCTGCCTGCCAGACCCACGGAAAAGTGCAGGGCATCCCCGAGGAGCAGGGCCCTCCACGCCACCACGCTTTCCAGCCCTGGCGGGGCGGCCAGGCCCGCAGTAGCCAAAGCTGGCCAAGCCAGCCCAGAGCCCCGCCACGAGGTTCCTCCCTGCCCCATGGGGAACACTCTCTCAGCCCCCTCTTCCTTGCCCAGGCAGGGACCCGGGCACTCCAAGCCAGGGGGCGGGAAGGGCCGCAGCTGCAGCACAGCCTGGGTCCGGCGGGGCTGGCCTGGGCACAGTGTGGTGGCCGAGGCAGCCCTGCTGACAGAGCGCTCTGGGCCCGCAGTGCTGCTCTGGCCATGTGGGATGTGATGCTTTCCCAGCCCCACACGCTGGTGAAGGTCTTGAGGGAGCTGCTCAACAGGCTCGAGGACCAGCGGCTGCGCAGGATGTTCGGCTGCAACACAGAGGACGCCTGCATCCCGCACTTGGCTGTGAGTGACCAGACCAGTCCTTGCTCTGCCTCAGGGCTGTGCCTGCCTCTCCAGGAAAACAGGCACGGCCCTCTCCCCTCCCATCTGCCCGCAAATGGTCACCTCCTCCAGGACATCCAGCTTCCCCGCTGCCTGCATCCCCCCACCCCGCTCTGCACACTGGGAACCTGGGGCAGGGCCAGGGCAAGGGCAAGGGCAAGGGCTGCCTCGGGGGCAGGGGCAGAGACGTGGCCATGGCCTCTGCACAGGCTGAGCGGGCTGCAAGGTTGGGGACAGGAGACACTCCTCACCACTGGCGTCTCGTGCCTCCTTTGTGGCAGCTCTTGCTCTTCGAGCGCTCCTCAGAGGCGTCAGAGCAAGAGGCTGCCGATGCTCAGAGGACAGGAGGAGCTGGCACAGACGACCACGTGGTGTGCAGCGAGGCGCAGGGCACGGGGGTGCCAAGCGGCCCTCTGCGGGCAGAGCTGCCCCCAGGACAGGCTGTCTGGCCCCGCTGCCCTTGCCCTGAGCTGCCAGGGG
Organism: Pelecanus crispus; assembly: GCF_030463565.1. NCBI lineage: Eukaryota > Metazoa > Chordata > Aves > Pelecaniformes > Pelecanidae > Pelecanus > Pelecanus crispus. Next base: position 114,565 of record NW_027461253.1, read on the forward strand.
GAACCAGGAGCCACACGGTGCGGGGAGCCCTGCGGGCTCTGCCAGTCTCTCACTGCCGCCTTTGTTTCAGCTGCTGGCCTCCGGCGACATTAAATCAGGGGACTTTGCTGGCCTGTACAAAGTCCACAGGTACCTGAGGCGGCCAAGCCTGGTGCTGCTCTCGCTGGTGCTCAGAGGCCTCCTCACGCTGTCGCAGAGACCTGAGACGGTGAGCAGGGCAGAGTCAAGTGAAGCCCCACGTTGGCAGCGTGGGGCTGGGGCAGCGGGTAACACGCACGGGGGCTTGGCCTGGGCTGGCAGTCAGGAGGTGGGGTGACGGCTCCAAATGCCCTCGCTGTCCCCTTCCCGGGCCACAGTGTCCTTCAGGCTCGCACCTTGCCGCTGCAGCGCAAGGAGCAAGGCTCCCTCAGCCAGCTGCAGGAGCTCTCGCTCCTGGCGCATCCCCGCGCTGTTGGGCAGGAGTTTCTGCTGCGCACCGAGGCAGCCAGCGCCAAAGTGCCTCAGTGGCGGGAGCGCTGTCCCCAGAAGAAGCGTCCTGCTGAGAGGGGGACGATGAGGTACAGCCGATGCTACGGGCTGCCTCTGGGGCCTGGGGCAGCGGGCCTCTGTCACGAAGGGGTCACAGCCCGCTCGTTGCCAGCTTGGAGATCGCTGCCCTTCCCCGCACCATGCGGTGCACAAGCCGTGGGGGTCCGCAGAGCGCTGCCATAGAGGGGCCTGGTGGCTGCCTGGGGAGCTTTCCAGGCCCGGAGGGTTACTAACCCCTGTGCCCGTTTGGGCCAGTCAGGAAAGGGGGTGGCTGAGCAGGGGACACGCAGCCTTTCTTCTCCTGCCCTAACTTCCCTCCCCGCTGCTATCCCCGTGTCCCCATCAGCGCGCCCATGGCCACCGCCTGCCAGGAGGCTGCTGCAGGGATTCCTGTGCTGCCTGCCCTGCCAGGAAGCCCGACGGGAGGCTGCTGCTTAGTGGCCAGAGCACTTTTGCCAGGGTGGTCTTTCACCGCTTCGCAACCAGGAAATTCTGTGCTTCACACAGGCAAGAAAGATGCTGGTCCTGCTGCCGGACATCCTGGAGAGCCAGCAGAATGCCAGCACTGACAACAAGAGGAAGGCCCTGCTTGTCTTCAGAAACGTCATGGGCCATATGAAGAGGAAGGAGGCCAGCCTCACCGCTCTGCAGCTGGCGGAGAAGCTCCTGCTGCTCTTTGATGACGTAAGGCTGCTGTGGGAGCCTGAGCCCCACTGATGGGCCCTCCGCAAGGACAACTTCCCAGCAGCCCAGCCCTGCGGCAGCCCTTGGCCAGGGCTCTTCCCCTCCTCACGCCCCTGGGCTCTCGTGGGGATGGCTTCTGGGCTCTGCAGCCCCACACGCATTCCCCCCGGGGCCATTCAGCTGCTGCTGCAGATCTGGCCCACAGCTCCTGTGTGCAGAACCTGACTCCAAAGCAGCCCCCCTCACATCAGCCACGCTCACGCCCTTGCTCAGGGAGCGCCTGTTGCTAAAGTCCTCCTGTCCTCCTCCCTAGCAGGAGTCCAGCCAGCTGCGAGAGCTCTCCATCTGCCTCTTCAAAGATGTCATGCAGATGGCGGTGGGGAACGACAAGCGGCAGCTGAAGAAGAGCGTGCAAAGAAGCCTGCTCCCACTGCTCTTCCGCATGAGTGACCGGACCGAGAGCGTGGCTGAGGTACAGATTTCAGGCCCCAGCGGTCATGCGGAGAAGGGCGTGCTGACACCACAGGGGTGGCCTGGGCATCAGGGAGGGGCAAGGGCTGCTGGCAGTTGGACTCTGGGCAGAGCTCCCCTCCTTGCCTGCACCGCTCCCCCCACTGCCTTCCTCCTCCCTCTGTGCCTCCTGCTGCAGAGGAGGATGGGGAGGTGGGGTCCCCTCCCATCCCCACTCCCCCCATTCCGCCCTCCTCCAGCACACCCCAGAGGAAGGCTCCCGCCATCCCCAGCGTGAGGAAGGGCGCAGAAGCTGGCACGGACATTTCCCACACCTGCCCTACCTGGTCAAGCCGGGCTCAGCAGCAGCCCATGGCCACCAAGGCCTGAACATGAGAGGCCCTAGAGGCCTCCCAGCTGCCCCTGCAGGTCTTGGAGGCCAGGCCTTTGAGCCCCAATCCCTCTCCACAAGCACCCCAATCCGTCTCCACAAGCCCCCCAGTCCCTCTCCACAAGCCCCCCAATCCCTGTCCCACTCTGCAGGCCTCTCGGGAAGCCCTCCTCGTCGCTGCAAAGCTGCTCAAGTGGAAACAGCTCAAGCACCTGACCAAGACCCAGCAGGCATGCAGAATTGGGGAGTGCTTGGTGAGGACAACCCCCAAGCCCCAGGGCCCGCGCTGGACGAGGGCTGCCCCCTGTGCAGCTCTGCCTCGCCTGCCCTGCTCCAGCCCAGAGCCCACAGCCCGGAGCTGCATCCTCCTTCCCTGCCCTCAGGCACAGAGCCCCCCAAGGGCTCTTCTCCACGCCCCTCTCCCCTCCCCACCCTCAGCATGTTGCAAGCCCGGCTGTGCCCTGGCTCAGAGGCTCTCAGGGCCTGCAGAGCCCGCTCTGCCTGCGCCTGCCTCTCAACCTCAGCCCCATGCCCTTGTGCTCTCTCCAGCTGCTGCAGGACAGGAGCAGAGTTGAAGAATACCTGAGTCAGAGCCTGCCATACCTGACCGATGCTCAGGTCACCTTGCGAGAGGCGGCCGTGAGCTTCATTGGTGAGCCACAGCCCCTGTGCCCCATGGGGTCCCTCTTTTGGCAGCCTGGCCCCAGCCCCAGCCGCTGCACTGGCAGCAAGGGGCAGCCCTGCGGCTGCCACAGCCCCGACTGCCCTGTGCAGGGCCTGGGCAGCCAGGGGCTCTGTGCCTCCCTCTCCCAGCCCTGCCCACGCAGGTGGGCTTGCTGGCAGCCTTGCTCAGTCCCACCCGCCCTCACCTACTGTCCTTCCCTGGGCTCACCCTGCTGAGGGGGAGGAGGGTGTGCAGCCAAACCGGCAGAGCCGGGAGCTGCGCTGCTGGGAGCATGCTGGGGAGCGGGAGGTCTGACGCAGCTCTGTGCCTAGGGCTTGCCGCGCAGCACCTGAGGAACAACAGCGAGGAGAAGCTGTCTGAGATCTGCAGCGGTGAGCAGGGGCAGTGCTGTGTGTGCCAGGGCTGGTGGGGCAGGCCCACAGGGCCTGGGCAGTGTGCTGCTGCTATGCCTCGCCCTGCTCCAGGGAAACACTTTCAGGGCAGAGGAACACCTCCGGGGCATTCCTGAGCAGCAGCTTCCAGCTCATCCATGTGTCCCACCTGCTCCTCCTGGCCAGGGAAAGGCATGGCTGGGGCTGGCATGGTCTGGAGGGGATGCCGCGGGGTCTCTGCAGATAGGTGGGTTTCAGCTCTGTTCTCTTTCCTTCTGTTGCAGCCCTCCAGCTTTTGGAGAAAGACGCCGAGCCCTCGCTCTCGTCCCTGGCAGCTCAGACCCTGCTGATCCTGAGAGCTCCAAGGGAGCAGCCAACAGCGGGGCAGAGCCTGTGGGCGCTGTGCTGCTGGCCCTGCACAGCCAGGCAGAAGTGAAGCTCTCCTCAAGACAACGGCTCTTTTGGATTAAAGCTGGAAGCACAAGCCCAAGGCCATGGCGTCCTTCCTTCACACGGGAACCACCCTGAGCGTGCTGAGCGGACAGCGCTGTTCCTGGCCTCTACCGCTGTGCGCAGGGCAGCTCACCCCTCAGCACACCCTGGCCCCATTAGTGGTTCAGAATTTCACCCTTCTCTTAGGCTTTCCCCCAAAAGAAGCCATGTTTGTTCACCTCCTCTGGAAGTCTTTTCTCTCGGGAGGCAGAGGGCAAAAGCAGGCCCCGGAAGGAACCAGGATTGCCCCGAGAGCTGCCTCACGCCCAGGCTTTGCAGCAGCCCGTGGCAGCACAGCACACACTGACCCAGGCTGTCCTTGCAACAAAGCCCCAGCTGCCCTGCTGGACTGCAAAAGCGGGAGGTTTCCTCCTGCTCTTCAGACATGGCCACCTCTGGCATGCCCTGGCCTTGCACGTCCTTGCCCAGGACCCAGGGCAGAAATTTCCCTGGGGACAGGGAGGAGCTGTGCCCCCAGGAGCACCCTGCCCCACCTCCTCTGGGCTGCTGGGGCCGGGCTCGCAGCCCTTTGGGCAGCTGGGCTGCTCTGGCCTTCTCCTGCCGCAGCAGCAGCTGTCCTCTCCCCTGACATGGTCCCCTGCATCACTGTCCTGGTTTCAGCTGGGATAGAGTTAATTTTCTTCCTAGTAGCAGGCATAGTGCTGTGTTTTGGATTTAGTAGGAGAAGAATGCTGATAACACACTGATGGTTTAGTTGTTGCTAAGTACTGCTTATGCTAGTCAAGGACTTTTCAGCTTCCCGTGCTCTGCCAGGCACACAAGAAACTGGGAGGGGGCGCAGCCAGAATAGTTGATCCAAACTGACCAAAGGGCTATTCCATACCATATGATGTCATGCTCAGTATAGAAACTGGGGGGGGTTGGCTGGGGAGCAGCAATCGCTGTCAGGAACTGTCTGGGCATCGGTCGGCGGGTGGTGAGCAATTGCATTGTGCATCACTTGCTTTGTATATTGTTATTATCATTATTATATTGTTATTATTATCATTATTATTTTACTTTATTTCAATTATTAAACTGTTCTTATCTCAACCCAGGAGTGTTTCTCACTCTTACTCCTCCGATTCTCTCCCCCATGCCATTGGGGTAGGGGGAGTGAGCGAGCGGCTGCGTGGTGCTGAGCTGCTGCCTGGGGCTAAACCACGACACCCACTAACACAGGGCAAAATGAAAGCATGCTCTCCTTGCCTGAACAAACAGCTGGAGAGCTGTTACTCACTTGGTGCAGGCATGATCTCCGTGACTGCCTTGGGACATCCACAGGTGGCATATGCTGGAGCTGCACACTTCTCATTCCTGGTCTTTGAGGGCTCCCCAGACTCACGAGGACCTGGGGAGCAGCAAAGCAGATGCACAGCCAGGCCTGCCTTTAGCTGTCTGCAGAGCACCCACTCTCCACCCTCAATACCAAGGCTGAGCTCAGCTCCCACAGCATAAATCTCCCACACTGGGTATTTCCACCAATTGCCCCAAAACCTACAGAGAAGAAAACACCACATAAATCACACATGGAAGGCGAAGTGGTTTTAATTCTGGCTCTGGCTTTTCTGACTGTTAAGTTCTCTCTGAGCTCCTACTGGCCAGAGGCAGCACTGGGAGGAGGGACAGGGTGGGCTGCTGGAGCCCTTTGTGCACCCTGGTCCCTGCTGGGGGCAGTTTTGGTGTTTCCTGGCTTCTTCCTCTCCAGCATTGCAGGAGTCAGATGATGTGCCCCCCCCTCATCCAGGGTTGCAATCTGCCCCCATCACCACCCAAGTGCCCTGAGTGTTTTTCTGACACGCACCTCTGGAGTGCTGAAACACTCTTCCTCCTCCTGCCTGCTGAGGAGTCATAGTCCGTGGTGTCCACAAACTGGCTGTGGAGATCATAGCCCCACCACAAGGATCTGCTCTGTGCTCTCTGCCTCAGCAGGGTTTGCTCCCAAGCAGCCCTGGGTGTGGGAGATGACTGGGAGCTGTTGCTGGAGAGCCCGGGAGCTGTGGCATCCCTGGGAGCGCAGTCACAACTTGGAGGACCAGTTCTTCTCCTCCTCCCTGCTGAGTGGCCATAGTCCGTAGTGTCCACAAACCCGCTGCGGAAATCATTGCCCCGTTACAGGGATCTGCTCTGGGCCCTCTCCCCGGCACCATTCCTCTGGCAGCGGGAAGAAGGGCTTGAATCCGTGCTCCTCTTTCTTCTTTTCTTCCGGCAGGGTGTGCAGCACACAGTCAAATGGCTGACAGCAGACCGGGCATGCAGCTTTCTTTATGGACACCAGCCTTACACAGCCGCAGAAGCCCACGTAGGATGCGATGTTGAGCCTGCCTGGCCAGATGGGGCATGGCCAGCCTGCAGATGCCTCCCATGCACCTGCCCAGGTTAGCTGGCTGGTGCCGGCTGTTGCAGAGGAGCTGCTGTCCTCTGGAGAGTCCTCCATGCCCACCGCCACGTGCTGCAAAGAGAGCTGTGAAAAGGTCCTGCCCTTTCCTCCTGAAAGGACCAGAACAGTGGTGAACCCCCCTTCTGCTCTGTGAGGGGACAGCTAAGGGCCTCCCAAAGGCTGGCTCTCCTGGAGGGCTGCAAAGGCAGAAGGGCCAAAGGCGGACAAATGGGATGGGTCCAGGTGGGATGCCCTGAGAGGGAGCAGTGTTGCGGCTGTGAAGAAAGTTGCAGCATGGGAGGGAAAAGACAGCAATGCCAAGATCCCAGAAAGAAAGAAATCCACTGCCCATGTGGTGCCCTGACACACCTCCCCAGAGTTACCTTAGACCCACGAGGCAGACCCTGTGCTCCCACAGAACCCGCCTGCTTGCTGCTGGCCCCCCACTGACTGAGGAAGGAACGGGCATATGATGGTGCTGGTGAGCAAGAAGCCCCTTTTCCAATTTTCAAGCCAGAGCGCATGGAGCTATAACCTGAGAACTAGCAAAAGAGTAACTGGAAGCCTTCACTCAGACCTTGCATTTTCAGCGGGATCCTAGGGTTGGACCCTGCTACAGTGGCCTGCGTGTGAAAACCCATAACAGTTTGGACAATAAAAATGAGGCTTTGGAGCCTAAAATGAGGCTTTGCAAGCCAAAACTAAGACTTTGGAAACTAAGCATGATGCTTTGTACACTGTAGATGTAGCTTTGGAGCCTAAAAAGAGGCTTTCTGCCCGACAACTGAGGGGTTAGACTCTCAAAATGAAACTGTGGGCCTTAAAAAAAGGCTCTGGGTAATAAAAGACAGGTCGGGACCCTAAAAATGAGGATTTGGGCCTTAAACATGACACTTTGGGCACTGAAAAGGATGGGCAGGTGCTACAAAGGAGGCTTTCGACCTGCAAAGGAGGGGAACCTCTTGGTTCCTCTAAGGCCCCAAGAAATGAAGCTTCGGTCCTACAATAGGGCTTTGGGCACCCCAGTGGAGGCTTAGAGGGGTTTGTAAAAGAAGGGTTTGGACCCTCAGAAGGGGGGTTTGGGCCTTAAAAATGGGGCTTTGGAAAGGAAATCAGGCTTTGTGCCCTAAAATGCTGCTTTGGTACCAAACACTAAGGCTTTGCCCGCCAAAAAATCGGTCTTTGCAGGCTCCAAATGAGGCTTTGGGCCCTCCATATTGTGGACTGAATCCTAAAAATGAGGCTTTGGTCCCTGAAAAGGAGCTTTTGGGAGCTAAAAATAACCCCTCTGAGCCTACAAATAAGGCTTTGGCCTCTACAACTGAGGCTTTGGACCTTCAAAATCAGACTTGGGGGCCTTCAAAACGATGCTCTGGGACCTTAAAATGACTCGTTGAACCTGAAAAGGCGGGGGCGGAACTCACAAATGAGGGTTTGTAGCCTGCAAATGAGGCGCTGGGACCTGAAGGTAAGGCTCTCGACTCTCCAATAAAACCTCTGGACTCTACACATGAGGCTGGGGGACAAAGTGCCACCACTCTCCCCTGCCTTGGGCACGCAGGGACTCGCAGGTGAGGACAGCGGCCCTCTGGCAGGGCTGGGCGCTGGTGACAGCAGGGGGCAGACGGGGGCAGAGGTGGCCGCCGCCTCAGCTCGGTCTTCGCCGGCATTGGCTGGGAGGGCTGTCAGCCTCCTCCCCTGAGGTGATGCTGCCTCTGATTGGGCCCAGGTGCTCAGGCTGCTGGGCCGCGGTGCCTGCCCTTCAGCTGAGGTCTGACCTCTGATTGGACACCTGGGCTGGCACTCTGCCCTCATTTGGGGCCCACCCCTACTCTGCGGGGATGTTTCCTCTGGTTGGCTGCGTGCTTACACATCAATCACCTGCCTTGCCCCCGCCTCCTCAAATGCGATTGGCTGTCCTGGCTCCACTGGCTCCCCGCAGACTTGTGGGCAGACGTTGCCGGGCGGCTGGCTGCGCCTTTAGGGTTTAGGCCTTCAGAATGGAACTGTGGGCGCTAAGGAAAGGCTGTGGGTCATAAAAGACAGGTTGGGCCCCTGAAAAATGAGGATTTCAGCCCGAAAAAGGAGGCTTTGGGCACCGAAAGGGTGGGCTACGCGCTAAAAATGACGCTTTGGACCCTGAAAACAAGGGGCACCTCTTGTTCTGACGCTTACTTGCTGGCAGGGTGGTGCGAGAAGCAGAAAAGGCCGTGACTCTGTGTAAGCACTGCTCAGCAATAACAAAAACATCCCTGTGTTATCAACGCGGTTTTCAGCACAAACCCAAACCAGAGCCCCATACTAGCTCCTATGAAGAAAATTAACTCTCTGTCAGGCAAACCCAGCACAGCTCCCCAGTACAAGAGAAGGACTTTGACGGTGGCACAAATGACGACTCGCCAGCTTGGCAGAGCGCGGGTGCCTTTTCGTGCCCCGAGATGTCTCAGGAGGGGCAGGCTGGGCTAAAGCTTCTCTCCTCCTCCCCTCCGCATGTTACGGTCTAGCGGGGCAGCTGGGGCTTTGCTGCAAGGACACCCTGGGTCCGGGTGTGCTGTCCTGCAGGCACCACCAGAGGCCAGGAATGACACTGTCTGCTCAGCACACTCAGGGTGGTCCCCATGAGAAGGACACCATGGGACTGGGCTTTTTGTTCCAGCTTTATTAAAAACAAACCAAACAACATTATTCAAATACGGCCATTTTCGAAAGGAGAATTTACTCTCTCAAAGGCTCAGCAGGGCCAGCAGCACAGCGACCGCAGGCTCCATCTTGACGTTGGTATCGGTTCTGTCAGGTCAAAGACAGTCTGAGCTGCCAGGGAGCTGACCGAGCGTTCAGCGTCTTTCCTCAAGGGCAGGAGGGCTGCAAGAGAAGGAATCAGAGCGGACGTGAACCCCCACTGCCTGCAGAGACCCCCAGGAGTCCCCTCCAGACCATGCCAGCCCCACCCATCTCGTCCCCTGGCCAGGAGGAGCAGGTGAGACAAACAGACCAGCTGGAAGCTGCTGCACAGGAATGCCCCTTGTGCCCCTGGCACATTCCTCTGCCTGGTGAAGCATTTTCCTGGAGCAGGGCCAGGCATGGCAGCACCTTGCCCAGGCTCTGTCCGCTGCCCACTAGCCCCGGCCAGCACAGCGCTGCCCCTACTCACCGTTGCAGGTATCCAACAGACCCTTCTTGCTTAGGTTCCTCCAGTGCCGTGCAGCAAGCCCTAAGCACAGAGCTCCTGTCAGACCTCTGCTCCCTCGCGCACAACCAGCAGCACAGCCCCTGGCCCTGCCAGCTTGGCTGCGCAACCTCCCCTCCCCCAGCAGGGCTGACCCCACCCGAGGGCGGTGGGACTGGACAAGGCTCCCAGCAAGCCCACCTGTGTGGTGGGCTCTGCACGGGGCAGCCGGGGCTCTGGGAGCCACAGGGCTGCCCCTTGCTGCCAAGTGCTGCCAGTGCTGTGGCAGGGACTGGGGCCAGGCTGCCAGAAGTGGGTCCCCAGGGGCTGTAACTCACTGATGAACCTGACGGCTGCCTCTCGCAAGGTGGCCTGAGTGTTCTTCAGGTACTGCAGGCTCTGATGCACACATTCTTCCACCCTGCTCCTGTTGTGCAGTAGCTGGAGAGAGCACAAGGGCACAGGGCTGGTACAGACCCTCACCGCACGCCCAGAGTACTCCCTCCTACCAGCACCCCCCTTCCCTCCCCGTGATTCCCATCTCCCAGTCAGGAGCCCTGTGGGGCTGAGGTTCAGAGACAGCTGCAGGCACAGGAGGCCCCGGGGGTGCCGAAACCCCTCTGTCCCACTACCAGGGCTTACAAGTGCCATGGTCTCCTTCAGCACCCTGGGGGCAGGGAAGGGAGAGGGGCGTGAAGAGCCCTTGGGGGCTCCGTGCTTGAAGGCAGGGAAGAAGGATGCAGCTCCAGGCTGTGGGCTCTGGGCTGGAGCAGGGCAGGCGAGGCACAGCTGCACAGCTGCACAGCCCTCCCCATGGGCACATGGGGCAGCCCTCGTCCAGCCCCAGCCCTGGGGCTTGGGGGTCGTCCTTACCAAGCACTCTCCAATCAGTTCTGTCTGACCTGTCTCGGCCAGGTAGCTGAGCTTCCTCCGCCCCAGGAACTCTGCACAGGCGAGGAGGGTGTCCCTAGAGGCCTGCAGAGGAGCAGAGGCTGGGAGATGGCACCGCAGCCCAGGGAAGGAGACCTGGCATCCTCCTCCTCTTGGCCAGGCTCCAAGCCATTCCCAGCCCCTTACGGGAAGAAGCAGCGGGGGACAGAGTCTGAACTGGGCTCAGTGCCCGGGGCAGGGACACGAGGCAGCCACCACCTCAGGTATCTTGTGCTGCCGGCCAGCAGAACAGAGATCCTCAAGAGCTGCTGAGCTGCCGCCAGGGATGGGGCAGACCGAAGGGCAAAGGAGCTGTGGGCCCAGAGCTGTAGGCAGCGAGGGCCAGAGTCCCAGAGACGCCGGGGCAGGATGGAGCCAGCAGCACCTCCCATGGACATCCCCCAGCAGCACGCTTGGCTCCCCAGCCGGGGCTGCCCCAGATCCTTCACACCCAGGCTTCGGGTGGGCAGAGCTTTGATCCCAGGATGCAGGGCCAGTCCGCCACTGGCTGCATCTCCCTTCCCACCATTGTCCCTGCCCCAGGCTGGGGAACAAGCTGGCTGGCTCTCCACCCCTTGTAAGTGCTGCCCCCCTCTGCACAGACCAAGTTCACTGGCCCAATGCAGAGGGAGCTGGGTGAGCAGGGCTTTGTTCCTGGGGCCATCCTGCTCTCTGGGAGCTGGGACGTGCCCTGGCCCAAACATTTGGATGTTGGTATGGCTCCTGTCAGGACAAAGACGGTCTGAGCTGCCAGGGAGCTGCCCGAGAGTTGAGTGTCTTTCCTCAAGGGCAGGAGGGCTGCAAGAGAAGGAATCAGAGCGGACGTGAACCCCCACTGCCTGCAGAGACCCCCAGGAGTCCTGCACAGGGATTGGGGCTCAAAGCCCTGGCCTCCCACACCTGCAGGGATAGCTGGGAAGTCTGTAGGGACTCGTGTGTTCGGTGGCCGTGGGCCAGCACGGCCGAGCCCTGCTGGACAGGTCTGGCAGGTCAGGCAGGGCAGGTCTGGGGAAGGTCTGTGCCAGGTTCTCCGGCCCAGCTCGTGCTGGGTCTGCAGGGACCCTTCTGACGGGCTGCACTGGAGGAGGGCTGAATGGGGAGAGCGGGGCTGGGAAGGGACCCCAGCTCCCCATCCACCTCTGCAGCAGGCAGCAGGGCAGAAAGAGGAAGGCAGCGGTGGGACCGGTGCAGGGAAGGAGGGGAGCAGTGGGACGCTGAGGTGACACACTTTCCCAGACTCTGACGTCCAGCAGCTCTTGCCCCCTATGCCCAGGTCCACCCCCGTGGTGTCAGCACACCCTTCCCCACCACAGTGGTCGCTGGTCACTGCACCTTGGCCACGCTTTCGACCTGGTCATTCATGTGGAGGAACAGGGAGATCAGGACCTCCTGCACTTTCTTCTTCATCATCTTCTTCTTTCTCCCCACCACAGTCTTCATCAGGTCTTTGAAGAGGCTGATGGAGAGCTCCCGCACCTGGCTGGACTCCTGGTAGGGAGGCGGACAGGGGGACGTCAGCAACAGCCGCTCCTTGCCCATGGTGAGCAAGGGCGTTAGCGTGGCTGGCATGAGGGGAGGTGCTCTGGGGTCGGCTCCTAAACAGAGGAGCTGTGGGCCAGATCCCTAGCTGCAGCTGAACGGCCCCAGAGCCCTGAAAGGCCCCGCAAGAAGAGCGAGGAGGGGAGCCCTGCCAGAGTGCTGCCCACAGGGCTGGGCTGAAGGGCAGCTGTCCCTGCAGAGCACCCAACTGTAGGGCTCAGGCTCCCACGGCAGCCTTACATCATCAAAGAGGGGCAGAATCTTCTCTGCCAGCTGCAGAGCGATGAGGCTGGCCTCCTCCCCCTTCAGGTGACCAATCATGTTCCTGAGGAATACCAGGGCCTTCATCTTGCCATCAGTGTTGGCATCCTGCAGGGTCTCCATGATGTCGGGCAGCAGGACCGGGATTTTTCTTGCCTGTATGAAACACAAAGTTTCCTCATTGTGAAGTGCTGAAAGACCACCCTGGCAAAAATGCACTGGCCGCTGAGCATGAGCCTCCCGCCCGGCTTCCCAGCAGGTGGCACAGGAGTTGCTGCAGCAGCCTCCTGGCAGGCAGTGGCCACTGATGGGGATGCAGGGGGAGCGCGAGGAAGGGAAGGGAGCGCAGGAGAGCAGTGTCCCTTGCTCAGCCACCCCCTTTTCCAAACGGCCTCAAGGGGCAGATGGATTGCTAAACCTCCGTGCCTGGAGGGCTCCGCAGGCATCCACCAGGCCCCTCCATAGCAGGGAGGGTGACTGGAGCCGTCACCCCACATTCTGACCCAGCCAAGGCCAAGCCACCGTGTTACCCGCTGCCCCAGGCCCCGGCTGATAACTTGGCTCTGCTTGACTACACCCTGCTCACCGTCTCAGGTGTCTCTGAGAGCGTGATGAGGCCCCTGAGCACCAGCGAGAGCATCACCGGGCGTGGATGCCTCAGGTACCTCTGGGCCTTGTACAGGGCAGCAAACTCCTCTGTTTCAATGTCAGCGCAGACCAGCAGCTAAAACGAAGACAGCAGTGAGAGACCAGCAGAGCCCACAGGGCTCCCGCCACCGCGCTGGCACAAAGGAGGCACGATGCAAGTGTCTCATATCCCCACCCTGGAAGCCCCCTCAGCCTGCACAGCGGCCACGCCTGTGCCCCAGGCCCAGCTACTGCCCCTTTCTCTGCTCCTGCCCCAAGTTTCCAGGCTGCAGAGTAGGGCAGGGTGACGCAGGCAAGGGGGAAGCGGAGTGTTGCCCGGGAAGAGCCAGGCTTCGTGTTTTTTCACCAGGGCCGAAACAGCACGGGGTGGCCCCAAGTGTCTGGCATGGGGTCTGTCTGGTGCTGGGCAGGTCCCTGCTGACCCTAGGGGGCTGTGTCCGTATGGACTGGAGGAGGTGGCCATTTGCAGGCAGACAGAAGGGGAGGAGGCTGTGCCTATTTCCCTGGGGAGCCAGGCACAGCCCTGAAGCTGAGCACGGTCACTCACAGCCAAGGGATAGATGCAGGCGTCCTCTGCAGCACAGCGGAACACCTTGCGCAGCCGCTGGTCCTGGAGCACACTGAGCAGCTCTGTCAAGACACTCCGCAAAGCCCAAGGCGCAGAGATCATCAACTCCCACATGGTCAGGGCAGCGCTGCAGAGCCAGAGCTCTCAGTCAGCAGGGCTGCCTCGGCCACTGCACCATGCCCGGGCCAGCCTCTCGGGACCCAGGAGGTGCTGCAGCCCTGGCCCTGCCAGCCCCCATCACTGGGGGTGCCCGGGGGCCCTCCCCGCGCAGGCAGGAGGGGGCTGAGGTGGTGTTCCCCATGGAGTAGGGAGGGGCGTCGTGGCAGGGCTCTGGCTTGGCCAGCTTTGGCTGCTGCGGGCACGGCTGACCCACTGGGGCCGGGAAGCACAGTGGGATGGAGGGCCCTGCTCCTCGAGGATGTCCTGCAGTTTTCCGTGGGTCTGGCAGCCAGAGAGTGCCTGGGCCCCTTTCCCCACAGGGAACAAGGCCTCAAGGTTGTCGGGGCCAGTACCTGTCACATGTTGGAGAGATCTTCAACAGGCTCCTGACCACCTCCCTGGGGCACCGGTCGATCAGTAGGAGAAGGAGTAAGTCCAGGCTGCGACGGGCTGGCTCCGTGTGGATGCACTCCACGTTTTTGTGGATGCACCTCATGATCTTTGGCACCTGGAGGGGACGCAGGTGAGGATGGTGCTGCCACTGGAGTGCAGCCATTTCCCAAGCTGCCACTGAAACGGTTGCTGCCCTTCCCATCCCTCTCTGCTGCCTTGAAACGGCTTCAGGTGCCCGAGAGAGCTGGGTTAAGGAAGAAAGGAAGAACAAGGCCTGGCAGGCCTCACGGGCAGGGCAGTCCAGCTACAGAGCACTTACATCTGTCAGCCAGGAGGCAGGGTCTCTCACAGCCATGTCCAGGACGTTGCTGCCCATCTGCCTATCACAGATGTCATCTGCTGTCAAGGCCTCAGTGGCCACAAGGAGAATGTCTGTCATCTGAGAAGGCTGGAGGTATTCACTAAACACCCACAGGAGGAAGGAAGGGAGGGAAGACATGTCCCGCTGAGCACCCTGATGGTGCTGCTTGGCTGAGCAGCGTGAACAGCTCTGGCGAGAGATGCCCGGCAGCGCTGTCAGCAGTGCCCGCAGGAAAGCCAGAAGCAGGGGTTGCAGTCTCTGCAGGGCAGAAGATCCACAGGGTGAGGGAAGAGGGTGGGGGTCCTGAGCACCGTGTGATGGCCCTACAGAGAACCAGGGCTTGCTGGTGGCCAGGAGGGCTGAGCTGCTGCTGGGACGATGGATTGCTGCCCTCGGATAGTCCCCGCTCGGGGACGGCAGGAACCCTCTCACCAGGGACAGTGAGGCCATGCCAACCCCACTGATTCTGGGTCCCTTTGCTCACACAAGCCTCCTGCTGATGCCACGGACAAGAGGCCCAGCAAGGGGGGAGCTCATTACCGTGGTCACATTGCTGCTGCCAAGCAAAGAAAGCAACCAGGTGCTCTCAGAATCCCATCCTGCTTGGGGCTCTGGCTGCTCCGGATTATCCTCTGGCAACGTCTTGCCTACATGGAGGGGAAGCACAGAAGAGTCGGTAAGACACAGCGTCTTTGCCAACAAGCTTCCCAAACAGGGAAAAGAGCTTTAAGCTCGGCACGGCTGAGGAGGGAGGCAGTGCTGGGGCCGGCTCCCATCCCCGAGCAGCCCTGCCATTCAGGTGCCACCGTGGCCCATGGCCCACAGGACCCCTGCTGCCGGTGTGCTGTGGAAAGAGGATCCCAGCATGAAGCCAGTTGCTCTCGCTGGCCCTGACCCTGCCAGTCCCGGGGGCCCCTCACTCACTGATCTGCAGCGGCTGGACCATGGACACCTCGTAGGGCTCCGGTGGAGAGCTGCTCTCCTGGGGAGCCCCTACCTCCTCCCAGGCCACCCTGGGGCGGCTGGGGGGTCTCTCCGCCATCCTGCAAAATGGAGGAAAGTGGAGGAGGAGCAGGGACAGCTTAAGGAAAACGCCTCAGTGCTGCGGGGCTGCCGGGGGGCAGCAGGGAAAGACGTGGGCTGCGCTCCGGGTCCCCTCGCCAGCTCCACGCTCCTGCCCTGTCCCGTTGCTGTCTTGTCAGACGCTGCAGGGCCGTGGCCACGCTGGCTATATATGGTGCCGTGGGGTGTCACAGAGGGGCGTCACAAAGGGCCCCACTGTGACCCGCCGCCCGGGCCGGGAGGGGCAGGGCGTCCACGGCGGGGGGTAGGGAGCCAGCTCACCATTGGTCTATGGGTCCTCTCGGGGTGCCCCCAGGCCCCCATCTGCCCTTATGTCCCCTCAGGACCCTCCTGTACCGTCCGGCTCATCCCAGAGCCCTGTGTTCACACGTGCCGGCACGGCCCCGGGACCTCCCTGGAGTCCCCTGCTTCTCCCGCTCTGTGTAACGCTCTCTTCGCATCTCTACGGTTTCCGGCATGTCACAGTTACATCCTTTCCCCCACTCTGAAAATCTCTCTCAGCACCAGGAAGCAAAAGATGTTTACGCCTGCTCCGCTCCTCCGATTGGTTTGGAGATACTATTGTCGGTGGGACTCTGACAGTGGGTATGGCCTACCAGATGCTCTCAGAATAGGAAACTCAAAAGAAATATTCTCTCTTTTCTACACTGCCTTAACATCTTTAAGTAATGCCTTCACCTACAGCTGAAGCGACAGAGGACCTGAGGAGTCGTTCAGAAAACTCTTCTCTAAACACATGGATCTCACTGGGATCCAAACCAAGCCAAACTGATTCGAGCAGCTTCTAAGCTGCTCCTTATTTGTGCCTTTAGAGGTTTCTCGAGATTCCTAAGGTGCGCAGTGGAGAGGATCGACATTTTTTGATGGTGTCTGCCGTCTCATTGCTTACAGAAGCGCTCATTCACTTTTGGTTCCGTCAACCATGGCTCAAGGTGCAACTCACTGCTTGAGAAAGTGAGAAACTCTTGGAGACGGCAGACCATGAAAGGAGAAAACTAGTTGGCCTGGGGTGAAACTGGTGACACCATAAAGGGAAAAGCTACCAGACAAAAGATCAGAAAGTAGAGCGTCAGCGTGAAAGGGGGCAAGAGGGACTAGGAGGTGCAGCTAAAAAGCAGCCGGGGATGCCTGGGGGCACAGAGGAGGTGGGGCAGGGTGCTCCTGGGGGCATAGCTCCTCCCCGTCCCCAGGGAAATTTCTGCCCTGGGTCCTGGGCAAGGACGTGCAAGGCCAGGGCATGCCAGAGGTGGCCATGTCTGAAGAGCAGGAGGAAACCTCCCGCTTTTGCAGTCCAGCAGGGCAGCTGGGGCTTTGTTGCAAGGACAGCCTGGGTCAGTGTGTGCTGTGCTGCCACGGGCTGCTGCAAAGCCTGGGCGTGAGGCAGCTCTCGGGGCAATCCTGGTTCCTTCCGGGGCCTGCTTTTGCCCTCTGCCTCCCGAGAGAAAAGACTTCCAGAGGAGGTGAACAAACATGGCTTCTTTTGGGGGAAAGCCTAAGAGAAGGGTGAAATTCTGAACCACTAATGGGGCCAGGCAATGCAGCAGCAGGCAGCGTCAGTCTCCCCGGCGCAGGGCTGGGGCATTTTAGCTCTCCCCTTCCCTCCTGCCTCTTCTTTTCAGCCCCTCCATCAGCCCTGCTTTGCTCACAGTCCTCACAGGCCCCACTGCACAGCCTTTCTGCAATGACCCCTGAGCCAAGCAGCCATGGGGCTGAAAGCAACCCAGCTGCTTGCTATCCCAGACAAGCCTGGCAGTGCTGTCGCCATTACAAACACCACCAAATCAAGTCCTTGGCTGTTTCTGGAGATGGCAGAAGCAAAGGCTGTCTGCCAAACGGACAGAACAATCTGCTGCCTCTCGAGAAAGCCCAGGAGAAGTGCTTCAGCCTTCAGCTAAGCACACGGTAAGGGGTCTTGTAAGGCATGTCATCCGTATAACTGTGTTTTCTACAGGCAGATACAACACAGTCCCTCCAGGAGCCCATGCCACGTACCGCTCCCGCCCTCCTCTTCCCCGGACCAGCAGGGGGTGCAGCTTGGGGTCCAGCTTCCCGCAGTCGTTGCCTGCTGCGTGCCTCTTTCCCCGACTGCCACCGCTGCAGCACTGCCAGCTTGCTGCAGACACAGTGGGAGGGAGCAGTGTGAGCACAGGGAGACCGCTCTGCAGCCGGGGCTGCTGTGGCTGCAGAAGGCGGCTCTGCTGAGAGGCCAGTGCCAGGCAAAGCGCCTCTCTTTCCCAGAGCTGCGGGGAGCGGGAGGAAGGGCACTGTGCGAGAGGAAGAACTGCCCGTGTCTGCAGAGATTTACCACTTGAGCTTGTCCTGCAGATCCATCTGGTCATCCCTCTGCCCCCTGCGCTTGCGGGCGACCTGCCCCAGGACGCACGTCACCACCTCCCGCAGGGCCTGGTGTGTCTGTGGGGAAAGGCTCCTGCAACAGCAAGGACAACGTCTCTCTGACCCTTCAGCTCTCACCCTCCTGCCTCTTCCCGCACCCAGCCCCACACGTACGTGGCCCCATTCGGCCCCACAGCCCCTTCGAGGCAGGAGGAGTTTCAAGCACCTGCTCTGGCCCCTGCCATCGGGCTCTAACCCTGCTCATTCCCATGGCAGGAGAAATCCCTGGCTGCTCTATGCGGCCCCATGCCTCAGGGGTTGGCTTCCTTGACCCACCACCGGTGGCTCAGCACCACCCCACTCTCCCAGGCCTTGGCTGCAGCCGCCGCACTCTTACCGCTTAGGTGGGACAGCATCGTCCCTGTCGACCGTGGGTGGCTCTTCTCTGGCCTCTTGCCACTCCTCCATCATCATCTCTAGGAGGTCGGGGCTGGACTCCCCCGACTCCGTGCTAGTCGGAGGGCTGACCAATAATTCCTCAGAGGACTTGGACTCCTGCATAGGAAGAGACTCTCATACAACAGCCCCACACCCAGAGGGGGCTCTTTTTCTGCAGGAATTCAAAGTACCTGGGTCCCCTGCGTCTCCTCTTGTGTCTCAGTGTTCGCTTTGGGCGTCTCCTCCTCTCTCTTAGCCTTTGCTTTGGTCCGTGGCGGGGTTTGCCCTTTACTTCTTTTGTCTGTTTTCTTCTTTTCCTCTTTGTCCAAGTATTTCTGGATGTGTTCTGGAAGCGTCTCCTTCTTCTTTGAGCGTTTTGTCTGGAGGGTGACCAAAATGCAACAGCAGGCAGCATTAGTCTGGCCTGCAGAGGCCGGAGCTCTTTTCATTCCTACCCTCCCTTCTGCCTCTTCTCTTCTGCCTTTCTGTCCACATTGGTTTGCTCCCAGGTTCCTGCAGGCTCCACCAAAGAGCCCGTCTGTAATGACCAGGGAGCTAAGCGAGAGACCACCAGGCTAAAAACCACCTGGCAGCTGGCTATGCCAGACAAGCCTTGCAGTTACACTGCTGACAGAAACGTCCACAAGTAAGGTCTTTGGGTGTGTTCCAGGAGAGCAATGGAAGTGAAAAGTATATTCTCAAATGGC
Source organism: Pelecanus crispus (assembly GCF_030463565.1). Taxonomy (NCBI): domain Eukaryota; kingdom Metazoa; phylum Chordata; class Aves; order Pelecaniformes; family Pelecanidae; genus Pelecanus; species Pelecanus crispus. The sequence goes on from NW_027461253.1 coordinate 133,133, forward strand.
AGAGTAACCCGCCTCGCTTCAAGTAAGCACGAAAGCAACTGCTCAGTGGTCCCGTGAACACACGGTGAAGAATCTTGTGAGAAGCGGCATGAACGGAGCAGCGCTTCTCTACCGTCCAGTATGACACGCTCACTGCATGTCGCGTGAAGAGAGGCTTTAGAAGGTACCCAATTTATCGTTATAAGTCCGGTCGCGTTCAGTACACTGAACTATCACGATTACGGATTCACAAATAACGTAGGCACCTTTCGGCTTTGGAAGGTACCCAATTTGTCGTTATAAGTCCGGTCGTGTTCAGTACACTGAACTATCACGATTACGGATTCACAAATAACGTAGGCACCTTTCATCTAGTCGTGCTGCATGAACTATCATGGCCACACTTAAAGTGTCTGGTCGCGTTCAATGACCACTATCACGCTAGAGCAACAAATCAAAGCAATTTATTAAAGCAACAGACACACAGGTTCTTTGGATTACCGGTGATAAATTCACTGACTGCAAGGCACCTACGAGTACCAAAGTTTAGAATAACACAGATGCATCAAAAGACATAAAAGCGACTCTATAGAGGTTTCTAAGTTTCCCGCGGAGGCACTTGGTATAACCAAGTGTTAGATTCTTACCCAAAGGCGTCCCGATGGGGGGGGAAGAGAGGCTCAGCCCGTCGACTGATCCCAGAGGTCAGAGTAGTACACGATGATGTCTTCCCCAACATCCCCTCTCCCTTAGGCCAATTTTATAGTATTTTTACACATTAGGTGGAGCTTGAGGGACTCTAGTCATACATACTTTTGTTACGATTGGTGTAAAACTTTCTTGCTTCGTTTTAAAGGTACAGGCCCAGAAAAATTCAGAGCGTAGGCTCAGTGAGGGGGGGTCTTACCTTGGAGGCAGGTGGGTTTTGAGATGGGAGTGTGTTCTAGTATTATAATGATATTATAATGAGTAAAGTTTACTAAAGGACAGCATTTTCGTCAACATCATGATAGTTTGCTGATGCAGGGTATCACTTATGCAGCTTATCAGGGCCATGATGCCCCTCCGAGTTCCCTTATCACAGGGCTTGGCCGTGATGTCTCCACCCCCTGGGCAGCTCCTCTCAGAATCAGCACACCAGGCTCCCCTGGGTTGCGACATCCAAGGTTACAGGCTTAGGAACTTCCTGTGGCATAGATTCCTTGCATCCAGCTGCATTCCATCCAGAAATCTTCTTCAATGCTGTACCTTTCTTGTAATCGTAAATCTAAGTCTGATGTCTAAGTCACCTCCAGCAATCACTCCACACTGCAGCAGCCCACGTCAGGTACCTTTCCTCTCCTCTCAAGAGCTCTGGCAATGAAGTCTATTGTTCTGGGCTTGACCAGAGGAATTAGTTTCTTTTCCTCTTCCTTTTCCTTCAAGGAGCTCCCCTGGATGGGCGGTAGCCGCCTGCAAAGACACAACAGCGTGCGTTGGCAGGAGTGCGCGAGGGGCTCGTTCCGCATCTTGTGCTTCCAAGTGGTGCACCTGCTTCTGCAGCAGAATGCACTCTGCTGGCCTCCTTGTGATCAAGTCCACAGAGACGGAGAAGACCCCAAGCTGTCAGGCCCAGATGTGCCCAACAGCTCCACTAAAACTCAGGATGCCCAGGTCTAGGCCCTCTCTTGCTGGAGCAACAAGAGGAACAGGGTCTGATGCCCGGACATACTGCTACGCCCTGCAGGTCAGTGCACTGGAGTCTGCCCAGTGGTCCGAAAGACAGAGGCAAGATCACAGGGTCACCCTCATCCATTTATGCAAGCGTCTCACCTGGCACGAGGCTCACTCCTCTCAGCTTTCTGGCCCTGCTCTGGCCTTACAGTCATTGCAGGTAACTGCTTCGGAGGAAGCCTTGCTTGATGAAGGAGACACTTCTCGGCAAGATTCTCTAGAAACAGGAAATGAGACAAGTCTTCAGAACAGCATCTTGGTGGTGTTCTGGGAACGAGGTACCTATTGTGTCCCAGTTCCAGCGAGAGTGACGTGCAGGTGTGCTCAAGCCTGTGGTAACACTGATGAAGGTGGTCCTTTTCATCCCTTTGGATGAAAGCCATGCTTCCTGGGAGGTCTCAGGCCTTTTTGACACAGTTTTTTTCTCCAGCTCCTCATGCCTACAGTGCACCAGGATTCCCTGTGCTGAAATGGGGGGTTCCCTGGGAGATACTCGTGGTCTGCAGGACTCATTCTGGGGAGGGGAATCATTTAGCACAAGAGGAGGCGGCTCTTGCATTTCTGGATTGGTCCCGTGCACACAGATTTGCTGCTGGGGCAGGTTTGCACCAAAGGAATTGCTTCTGAGACATCTGAGAACATGCTGGGTAGAAGCAGGGTTAGTGCTTTGCACAGTTTGCAGCCCAGGCTGGGGAGTGGAGGCCACTGGGAAGGTGTCCTTCAGCAGTCCCAGCGGCCATTTGTGGTGCAGGGCTGTTCTGAGACCTTGTTGCACAGTGGGTCACTGGAGCTTTACCATGATGGGTACAGTCACAGGAGGTGCCTCTCCCTCTTCCAGGCATCCTGGGATAACCTCAGCTCTAATCCCCTCCACTTGTGGAGGAAGGAAAACCTACAGCCCTGTGCCAGCAACCCGCTGGTCCCTTACCTTTCTTTCCACTGTCACCACCTTTTCCCCAGCCCTGCTCTGGGGCGGCCTTCACATGTCCTGTCAGGTCTGCTTTCACTGTTGGCATTTTAGGCACAGTCTCAAGCTTGTACCTGGAAAGAGGAAGAAGGCACCAGGCTGAACAAAGGACATTGCATTGTTTCCCAAGGCAGCCCATCCTGGAGGACCATAGTAGGAATGCCAGTGACTGGAGGGGCAGGCGAGGCCCCGTAAGCCTGTGCCAGTGTTTTTCCATCCTTCCCGTGAGAATGGCCGTCCTCCCACAAACCCCCTTGCTGCTTCCGGGGAAAATGATTCCTCTCTTCCTCATAGCGCACATGGAGAGCAGACTAATCTCTAGGGCTCTGATTATCCAACACCTTTCTGAATTCTGATCTTGTCCTCCAAGTTTCTTGTAGAGCCTTGACAGCATTGTCGCTCTGCCACTGTGTGTTTGGCTGTGAAACAACACACAGCGAAAGCTGATGAGCAGCAAGAGCTTTGAGTGCTGGCAGTTTGCTGTGGGAAAAATCGCTGGACGTTTGCAGTGTGGGAGCAGGGCTCTGCCGATTGCAAACAGTGGCGTTCCGCGCTTGCTTAGCTCCTTACACTGCCAACACCCATGTCACTCTCACAATGGGCAGAGCCCTGTTCTGACACTGCAAGCAGCCAGCGATTTCTCCCACCGCAAAGGTGCCAGCACGGGAAGCTCTCGCTCCTCCTATACCATCCTTTCCCCTGCTCTGCGTCCCGCTCTCTCCCCCTGTCTCTCCCTTTCTCTCCCCCCTTCCTTTCCCCTCACACCCTTTCTGCTCTCTGCCCCTGTCCTGATCCCTCTCCCATTTCTCTCACCCCGCTCTCCTGCTGCCTGGTGCAGGGCGCTTGGCCATCCCCCATCCCCGCCGCCACCGCTCGCTCCTTGGGGCAGCCGCCCTCTGCCACATACTGGGAGAGCTCGGGGAACTCATGGAGGAAGTCAGACAAGTCGGGGTCATCGGGGACGGTGTCCTTGCTGTCCCCCAGCCCTGCCACCACCGCCTGCTCCTTGGGGCAGCCGCCCTCTGCCACACATTTGGAGAGCTTGGGGAGCTGGTGGGGGAAGGCAGTCAAGCTGGGGCTGTCAGGCACATCGGGGACAGTGTCCTCGCTGTCTGTGGTGTTGAGCCAGGTGAGCATACAGTTGGTGGTGGTGTCCTCTACCTGCTCAGGGAGGGCCTTGCCAAAGGCGTCTGGCCCCTGCTCGGACAGATCCGTGGGCTTCCCTGGGGCTGCTGGGGTGGTCACCGCTGCTGAAAAAGCAAACAAAGGCAACCCAGCCCCGGGGCGATGCAGGCTTTCCTCAGCTTGGCCACCCACCTGCAGGTTCAGGCCACCCCAAACCTCACCTTCGGGTTTTATTGCAGTTCCGCAGGTCGGTGGAACCAGGGCACGCTGGTGGGGGCTGGCAGCAGGGACACTGTCCTCACTGGCCGCCCCGTCCTTGTTGGAGGCCTCCGACGGCTGCTGGCTGCTGCCAGGCACCTGGAGGGAGAAACAACTTCCATGTCTGCAAATCCCCAGTTATCAAAGGCTGTCAACAGAGGTGGAGCCGACCATGCCCTTGATTGGTTTAGGTGGGCTTGGTAGTGTAGGTTAATGGTTGGACTGGATGATCTTAAAGGTCTTTTCCAACCTAGACGATTCTATGATTCTATGAGCACGAGAGCCACATGAAGGCCTGGGGACAGCAAAGGCACCTGCTCTGTCCCCACCACAGCATGCCCGCTCCACAGCCTGCAGCCGTCTCTTGGAGAGGAGGCCACTCCGCCTTCCCCTGCCCTGCGCACATCAGACACCCACCTCCAGCTCTCAGGGCTCGGGCTGGCGACCCTCGGGGCAGCAGCAGGAGCCGCTCAGACCCTGCCTGTGGCCTTGGCCCTGGGGCTGAGCACTCGGGGCTGGGCTGGGGAGCTGGGCCATGCTGGGGCCCAGGGCACTGAGGTCTCCAGGTCCCTGTCCCCAGGCCCACCCGCACGGGGAGATTCCTGCTCCTCCTTCTCCTTCTCCTTCTCCTTATCCTTCTCCTTCTCCTTCTCCTTCTCCTTCTCCTTCTCCTTCTCCTTCTCCTTCGCCTTCTCCTTCGCCTTCTCCTCCCACTCCCACCCCCGCCCCCGCCCCCGCAGCTCCCCGCCCCCCCCCCACCCCGCTCCCCCCCCTCCCCCATTTCTCCTCAGGCTGCTCCGCCTCTGCCCCCTCCGGCCCCGCCCCAGGCTGCCTGGGACTGACAGGCCGCCTCCGGCTCCGCTCATTGGCTCAGCTGTGGCCAATGGCGTGGCTGTTGCCAGGCGGGCACAGGCAGCCCGCGCCTCTCCTCCCAGGCCTCTCGCCCTGCGCCCGCTGCCCCCCAGCCCGCAGCGGCTCCTCAGCCCGCCGGGACACTGGGCCTGCGGAGAGACGGCCTGCGAGAAGGGCCATGGCCCTGGGGCTGTTCTCTCAGCAGCGCAAGGGCTGTGCACAGCCCTGCCCTCCCTCAGGGCTCTCCAGCCCACCTCCCAAATTGCCAACGTCCGGGGGTTTCTCCCACGCCAAAGGTGCCAGCACCCAAAGCTCTGCCCAGCCCTCACCCTCCCTTGGCGCCGCTTCCACAGCACCACAAACACGGGGGCTCTGGCTTTGCCTTGCCTCCCTACGGCCCTGACATCGCTCACACGCTCAGTCGAGACAACAAAAAAAAACCTAAAAGAAAAATCACTTTTATAAAAAGAAAAGAAGCAGCAGGAGAAAGTTACATACTACCTGTGAGTAAGCATTTAAAAAAAAAAATTAATTTTACTCCCACGGAGCATGGCATTTTCTACTGCTGCACCAGACTGATTATTTTTAATTTTTTTTATACCTTAATCTACACAATCATTCGTGTTCCAGCCAGGACTACTGACATCACACCCACCACTGTCCCCCACAGATTACCATCACCGCTCATTAATCCCAGCTGGAATGCAAACTACATCACCATTAGGAAACTTCACCCATCAAATATGCAAACAAGAGTCAACAAATCTGTTAACCGACCTGCACACCAGCACTCCTACACACAAACAAAATAACATCTACACCCATAAACCCAAGTAAAAACACCCACTGCAAAACAAAAGGCACATCCAGCACACAAAGGCTCAACAAAAGGAACGAACAACCTAAAAAACCAACACCACGCTCTGCCCGTGCAGGACTCCCAAACCACAGACAGCGCCTTCCAAACGCTACCGGCAAACCGCCACGATCGCTGTGGGCCATCCCTGGGAGCCGGACCATGGAGCTGCACTTCCGGGTACGAGGGGGGCTTCCGGTGCGCCGCTCTGTGCTGCACAGGGCCGACTCTATAGGCCGTACCATGGAGTTGGACCTCCAGGGTCGAACTCGACGGTGCAGGTCATAGAGAGGAGCTTTTGGTTTCCAACTCTACGATCCAGAAGTTCCTCTCTATGGTCCGGAAGGCCTCCAGCATTACCGGAAGTCACACATTACTACCGGAAACACCACCAAAAAAAGGTGAGTGACCACAATATGACCAATAAGTCCCCCCAAACACAACAATTAGGTGTTTAGGGCCACAATTTAGGGGTCTGGGCCTGCTTCACAGAGGGAGGGGAGGGGAGGGGAGGGGAGGGGAGGGGACGGTGAAAGGGCTAAACCTCTGACAATACCTGACTCAGATAGTTTTAGTTATCTGCTGAGACAGATATTTCGAAGAATGTGACTTCTTGTCTGGCACGATTAAAACAGACCCTGAGCAAGCTTGTTAGGCTTCCTTTGTAAAACACTGATAACATAGACTCAGGACCCCCGTGCTGAGATAAGCACTCAAGGAGCTGGTCTCGTAGCATTCCAAGGCCAAAGGACTGATGAGCTAATTCGAATGACCATAAATGGACAAAGGAAGCCCAAAAGTTCAACTAGCGGACAAGTGAAGAATACTATTGGAGACCACCAGAGGACCCCTGAAGACCACCAAAGAGGATGACTACGCCTGCGGATTAGACATTTGCATATGTTAATGAGTTCCAAGAAATCTCATGTTTATGTAGATGAATTCCCAGAAATCATATGAATATGTATAACTTGATAGTATAAAATCTCTGGAAGTTTGCCAAATCGTTGGAGCACTCATGGTGGAACGATCCCCAGTGCTGCCCAGCGCTGTAATAAAGAATGCCTGCTTAATAGTAACTTTGTTGCTATTGAGTTTTATTTCGGGAACTTTCTGAAGACTCCGTTTCCTCTTGAGGAGAGGTTCGGACTTTGAAGAATAGTATCTGCGAGTTTTTGTATCAACGGGACGGGACGGGACGGGACGGGACGACGGGACGGGACAGGACGGGAGGGGAGGGGAGGGGAGGGGAGGGGAGGGGAGGGGAGGGGAGGGAAGGAGAGGGGAGCTGCGGGGAGGGAGCTGCCCTGGAATTGCTCTGGGCCCCAAGGCTTTCCCAAAAATGCAGGTCTGTCTGTGCTGCCAGCCACAGCCCTGGGCAGGGGGAGCTGCGTGACGGGAGCCGCTGATTTGACTTTCTGGGCAGATGATGGAGTAGGCAGACACAGGCTGTACGCCTGGGCTGGTCTGTACCTGCAGAGCTGTGGGCTGAGCTATTCTACCTCTGAAGGCTGGAGAGATACGGGCTATGGGCAGAGTTACTGTTTGCCAGTTACCATTTCTTTTGGGGTCCTGTGACGGTGATGGTAAGGTCGCCAGCCTGCAGCTCTGCGGCAGTTAAAACTATGACTGAAAGAGTTTTGATGGTGGATGCTGTTCTGTGTGTTTCATTTTCATTAATCATTTCATTGAGCTGGAATTATTTCTGTGCAATTAGGTGATGGGGATCTTCTTTTACTGGACTTCTGGAGCACGTCCTGACAGCCTTTGTCATGCAGAGCTTTCCCATTTGTTCCCAAGAGGAGTGATGGTCACAATGTGGAATGACTCCTGTGAGTAGTGGCTTCACCAGTAAGCTTGGATTTAGTGAATCCCCATGGACAAACATATGCAGCAGGTGCTCCATCCAAGAACTTTGATGTGCTGAAGCTCTGGACTGAATTTGGAGGGGTTTCCTCCTCCTCCTCCTCCTTTTCCTCTTCCCTGTTCTTCCTCGTTCTCCTCTCCTCCTCCTCTGGTTCTTCGTCATCGTCGTCCTTCTCCTTCTCCTTGTCCTCTTCATCTTGTTCTTCCTCCTCCTCCTCCCATTCCTCCTCCTCCGGTTCTTTTGCTTCCTTTTCTTCCTATTTCTCCTCCTGTTCTTGTTTCTCCTCGTCCCTCTCCTCCTCTATTCCTTTCTCCTCCTTTATTTCTCCCTCATCATCCTTTTTTTATTCTCCTCCTCCTTATCGTGCTCTTCCTCCTCTTCTCCACCTTCTCTTCTTTCCTCTCTTCCATCTCCTGCTCTTCTTCCTCCTCCTCTTTCTCCTCCTCATGTTCATTCTCTTCCTCCATTTCTTCCTCCTCTACCTTCTGTTCTTTGTCCTCCTCCTCTTGTGTTCCCTTCTTTTCCTTTTTATGTTCCTCCTCCTACTCCTCCTCTTCCTGCTCTTGTTTTCCTCTTCTTCTTGTTTCTCATGTTCTTTATCCTGTTCTTCCTACAGTTCTTCCTCCTCCTCTTCTTTTTCTTTTTCCTTCTTTTTTCTTCATCCAGCTCTTCCTCCAACTCTTCTTCCTCTTCCTCGTTCTCATTCTCTTTCTCCCTTTCTCCTCATACACCTCTGCATTTTTATCCTCTGCGTGTTCACCCTCCTCCTGTTCTTGTTCTTCATCGTCCTTCTCCTTATACCCCCCTTCTCCTCCTCTTTCTCCAACTCCTCTTCCTCCTATTTCCTTCTGTTTTTCTTCCTCTGCTTCCTGTTATTCTGTTATCCTGTTTACCCTCCTGTTCTTGACCCTCCTCCTCCTGTTCCTTTTGTTCTTTTCCACCTTCTCCTCTTCTTCTACTTCCTCCTATTATTTCTCCTTCTCTTTCCTCCTCTTCCTCCTCCTATTCTTCACCCTCCTCCTCCTCTTCATCTTCTCCTGCCTCATATTCCTCATTTTCTTTCTCCCCCTCATCATCCTTTTCTTCCTCTTCTTCTTCCTTCTTCTCCCACTCTTCTTAAGAATTTTCTTCCTCTTATTCCTCCTCCTCCTCTTCTTCTTTCTCTTCCACCTCATCCTCCTGTCTCCCCTCCTCCTTCTTCTTCCTCCTCTTGCTCATTTCTAATCTTTCTCCTCCTCATCCTGTTCCTTTTCCTCCTCATCCTATGTTTTCCTCCTCCTTCACCTTTTTGTCCTTCTCCTTTTCCTCATCCATTTCCTTTTGTTTCTCCTCATGCTTTTCTTGCACTTTCTCCTTGGCAATTGCATCAGATTCAACAAGGCCAAGTGCCGGGTTCTGCACTTGGGTCACAACAGCCCCATGCAATGCTACAGGCTTGGGGAAGAGTGGCTGGAAAGCTGCCTGGCAGAAAAGGACCTGGGGGTGTTGGTCGACAGCTGGCTGAACATGAGCCAGCAGTGTGCCCAGGTGGCCAAGAAGGCCAACAGCATCCTGGCTTGCATCAGGAATAGTGTGGCCAGCAGGAGCAGGGAGGTGATTGTTCCCCTGTACTCGGCGCTGGTGAGGCCGCACCTGGAATCCTGTGCCCAGTTTTGGGCCCCTCCCTAGAAGAAAGACACTGAGGTGCTGGAGCGTGTCCAGAGAAGGGCAACAAAGCTGGGGAAGGGCCTAGAGAACAAGACTTAATGAGGAGCAGCTGAGGGAACTGGGGTTGTTTAGTGTGGAGAAAAGGAGGCTGAGGGGAGACCTTGTTGCTCTGAACAACTACCCAAAAGGAGGTTGTAATGAGGTGGGTCTCTCTTCCCAAGTAACAAGTGATAGGAGAAGAGGAAATGGCCTCAAGTTGTGCCAGGGGAGGTTTAGATTGGCTATTAAGAAAGATTTCTTCACCGAAAGGGTTATCAAGCATTGGAAGACGCTGCCCAGGGAAGTGGCTGAGTCACCATCCCTGGAGGTATTTAAAAGGAATGTAGAGGAGGCACTTAGGGACCTGGTTTTGTGGTGGACTTGGTAGTTTTAGGTTAACAGTTGGAGTCAAAGATCTTAAAGATCTTTGCCCACCTAAATGATTCTGATTCCATGATTCTGTGCAAAACAAAGCTTACAGAGGGTGGAAACAAGGACAGGTATCCTGGGAGAAACGTGGAAAGATTATCTGAGCGTCTAGGGACCAAGCCAGGAAAGCCAAAGCTCAGACAGAATTGAATCTGGGCAGGGATGTCAAAGATAGGCAGAAGAGCTTCTTAAGTATGCAGGGGACAAAAAGCAGCCTAGGGAAATTGTGGGTCCCTTGCTCAGCAAGACAGGGGACCTGGTTCCACAGATGTGCAAAAAGCGGAGGTACTGAATGCCTTCTCTGGCTCAGCCTTTACTAGCAAGAGCAGCCTTCAGGAGTGCCAGGTCCCAGAGAGCAGGTGGAAAGGCGGGAGCAAGGAAGAGGGACCCTTGGTGGAAGAGGATCAGGTCAGGGCATACTTGTGAAACAGCGTAACAATGATGTATATGTCTACAGTGGTGTTATCTACAGATACAGAGTGGCAAAGGGTTCTCGTACAAAGGCATCCATGTCCAACATATATGAGTATTGTTTCAGGGGTATTATCAGGATGTATTTCAAAATGACAAACACTTTGTTCAGTGTCAAGAGACATGTCTTGGGCCTTCATGGTGTTACTTTCACAAATAAATCCCTGTTGTTCCATCCAACACATGTATCAACATCAATAGTTTGCCATTTATTCCCATTTTGTTGGGCCCATACTCTATGTTTTAATGGATGGAGTCCAGTTCCATTCTGGTTTAACCCCAGCGCAATGATTGGGTAGCTATATGGTGTGTACTGAAGCATTGCGCATTGTTAATACAAAAGCTGTGGCTTTACTGTCAGTAGGGTTATAGGTAAAATTGATTAGACACCACCAGGATTGGAAGTCTCTTTCGAATTGAGTTGCATTATCCCAGATTACCTTTCAAATTTCAGTGGGCACGGTGCCCTCATCGCCTTCTCTTACAATGGTTGTTACAGCCGATTGTATCCACCATTTGTGCTGCTGGAACAACTGCCCTTCATTCTCCTACTTGTGCACTGCCTTCACCTTCTTCTATTGCTTGTTTGCCAGTGGTAATTTCTAATGCAGCAGCCTTATCTTGCCATTTCCCATTTACTCTTTTTGCTGAGGCATCAGTAAACCAAACATTTTCTGTTGGTGTTCCCTTTCCTAAGAGTGAGTAAAGTGGGCGAGCAATGATGGAAACTCCAGGTACATGTTTTCCCCAGTATCCTAAAGTACCCGTAAGCTGTTGTAATTCTTTCCTAGATTGGGGCATCTGTGACTGTTCTATTATATTTAGGGTGTCTGGTGGGATTGTCACACTACCTGCAATCCACCAAGAACCCCAAAACTTGACCTCTCTGCTTGGTTTCTGACACTTCTCAGGTGGGATTGAAACTTCTGCTTTATGTAGCGCTTGCCCTGCTGCTGCTGCTGCTTCCCCTACCTCCTCAGGGGAATGTCCTCTGATCAGAATATCATCTATATATTGGTATAGTTTCACGTTGTGAGGAAGTGTGACTGTTTGCAACAGTTCAGCAAGCGCAGCATGAGCAAGTGTAGGTGAGCGTTTATATCCCCGTGGGAGTCTGTTAAAGGTATATTGTATAGCTTCCCAGGTAAAAGCAAATCTGTCTTTCTCCTCCTCCTGCGAGGGGCCCATAAAGAACATCCCTTTCACATCTAGCGCTGCCATGCATGGGTGTGCAGCTGCCTGTAGTGTGGCTGTTAAGGTTGCAATATTGGGGACTGCAGCCGTTAGTGGAGCTGTGTTGGCATTTAGACGCCTATAATCAATTGTCAGACGCCATCTCCCATCCAGCTTTCAGACTGGCCAGCCTGGTGAATTGTGTGGGGAGTGGGTTCTGGAGATAATTTGTCGTTTTTCTAAATCACCTGTGACTTTAGAAATTCCATTTCGTGCTGCAGCAGAAATTGGGTATTGTGGTACGTTAGTAGCTTTTGAATTAGGGAGTGCAGGGGCTGCGCAGAGTAAACCCACTGTAGCCTCCTGATCTTTATCGGGGTTAGGATTAATATTTGAACCAAAGCACCACATCCCACCGTCTGGGAGGCGCCATGTTCGGCCATTCAAAACATCAAAGCCCAAAATACTTCCATTATGATTTTTCACTGCAAAATGGGTAGACAGCATGCGTTTTTCTCCCCGGAGCCATAAATTAACCTTTGCAGTTTGACAAATTGCTCCGTTCACGCCAGTAATTTTAACTCTTTGCCATCTGGGTCATATACTCAGCTTCTCAGCATCCTGTTGTGTCAATATTGAAATTTGTGAACCGGTGTCTATTAGGAATTTGATGAATTCTTTTTGAGGACCAACTGGGATTAAAATATATAGGCCATTATTATCTATCCATTGATAGGAGACCACTTGGATAGGAGACCGTGACCTCTCCTACCCAAGTGGGTTTGCTGCTGGAAGAAACCAGACCAAACTGGCTGAAAGCAGCAAAGTTGCAACAAAATTATGTAAACTCAGCTAAGAAATGTGCATTAAGCACCCTTGCACAGAGGGTTCACGTGTACAAATACTCAAAAGTGAATGGTAACAGACAATATCATGGCCAAAGCCAATAGGTTATGTAAATTGTAAAAATGAGTATATGAATAGTCTTAAGATTTCACATAAGGAATCAAGAAATGTAACACGGTGACCTCCTCATGCTCCCAGCTGAGAGCACCTTTACTGCTAACAATAGAAAGGGGTTTTAGCTAGCGCGTGCTTCTGCTGCCTTTTTTCCCAGTGCCTGTGCATGAACTAGAAGAAAAGAAAAAGGCAAGCAAATCCCTTTTGGTAACAAGAGCGGCAGATGTGGGACCTGTGGCTGAGCTGGGGAACAGGGAGCACCCCTGGAGCAGCCTTGGGGCTTGTTGCCAAGCTGGGAGAGCTGCCTGCAAATCAGCTCTCCCAGCAGGACATTGCCCAGGAGTTACTGTGAGTCTTACTCTTGTCCTTCAGGAACGCTGTTCCACACCAAGCACACCCAGAGCTGAGCCTGTGCAAGGAGAAGCCTTCTCCAGGAGAAGCACAGCTGGGGCTGATGGTGACAGTTCCCAGCAGCTGTCCAGGTCAGAGAGATGCAGGTAAGATGCCCTGGAGGAGACAGCGACCGCTTGGCAGTTCTCTTGCAGGAACAGGGTTGAAGAGCAGGAGGGAGCCAGGGCAAAAGGGCCTCTGAGGTCAAAAAGTGCATCAAACAGCCAGAGCGCAAAGCAGAGGGAGAAGAGAAATAGGTGCAGGGGACATGGCTGGGACAGTGCTTTCAAGGTAACATCTGCCACAGAAGCACAGTAACAGTGAAAGGCATTGGGAGGTCATGGAGTGAGTGAGAAAAGGGCCTGGCAGAGAAGAGCCCGGAGAGACAGGAGACAAGATAGAGACGGAGGGGAAGAAGAGGGCGTGTGGAAAGTGAGGATGTTCATCCTGTGCAGGTCCTTGGGAAGACACTGTGGCAGAGCAGCTGCTGCGGAAGGAGCAGGAACCTGGCTTCTGCTGCAGGTACTTGTGATGTCACCTGCTGCCGAGCAACCGCTAGGGCAGGAGTTTTTAAATGACTTGTGCAGATGCTGGCGATATCACTTGTGACTGAGCAGCAGACAGCTAGGAAAAGATGCATCGCCTGCTTAGGTGTCTGTGATGTCACTCGTGGCCAGAACCAGCCTGTTGCTGTTTCAGGTGCTTGTGATGTTACTGGTGGCTGAGGAGCTGAGGGCAGGAGTTTCTGTGTGATTCGTGAAGGTGGTTTTTGATGTGGTATGTGCCTGAGAAGATGATAGGGCAGGCATAGAGAACAGCTTTATGCAGGTGCAATATGCATAGCTAAATAAAGAGAACAAATTCCCTTGGTAATTCTGTGCTAAGGTGTCCTTGCCTCTCTCCTAGGCCAGCAAAGAACTGACTTTTACACAGGTCACCCGAGGATGACTGCTGCCAGGAAAGATCCCTGTGCTTGACTGCTCACCTGGACCCTGTTCCTGCTCACATCCCCATTCCCAAGGCCTCTCTCGCTGGATTCGATTTCTAGAGGTCATGGTAGTCCCAAGCGCTGGCATTTGGAGATGAAAGCCGATGCTGATGGAGAAGCACTTTCGCGCCTTTTGCAGTGAGTCATGGCAGGCTTGGGAGCTAGGTGGTTTATACTTTGTGCGAGGAGAAATGCCTACACATTTCTGCCTTGGTTATGCCTCAGAAACTGATTTCATATGTAGAACGCCTTGCGACAGGCTTGGAAAGAGGCCAGAAGGCGTATGAACTGTAGCTCTTGTGGGACACTGCAGAAGCATCTTCAGCGTGAAGCGTTCTTTTTTACTCAGACTCCACTGCCCAGGTTTGCCAGGAAACCAGCTTCTTCACCAAAACAAGGAGTAAAAAGAGTGGAAACCCATCGTCTTAACAAGATGACCCTGTTGGAGGGACTGTCAGTGGCAATGCTTGTAATGCCTTGGTGTCCTTGTGTGTCTTGCACCAGATGTCACACCTGGGAGAAGACAACGTGAATCACACGCAGGTGACCTGAGCCTCTAATTGAGCAGCACTGGAGATGCTTTGTTCCTGGGCATTTTTTTCCCTGAGATCTCTACATGCTAATTTAATATGCTCAGCAGGTGTAGAAAGCTTC
>NW_027461254.1:0-5000 GCF_030463565.1 Pelecanus crispus
CTCCGGTCCCCGGAGCGGCTGCCAGGTCTACCCGGCTCCGGTCCCGGGAGCGGCTGCCAGGTCTACCCGGCTCCGGTCCCCGAGCCGGCTGCCAGGTCTACCCGGCTCCGGTCCCGGGAGCGGCTGCCAGGTCTACCCGGCTCCGGTCCCCGGAGCGGCTGCCAGGTCTACCCGGCTCCGGTCCCCGAGCCGGCTGCCAGGTCTACCCGGCTCCGGTCCCGGGAGCGGCCGCCAGGTCTACCCGGCTCCGGTCCCCGGAGCGGCCGCCAGGTCGACCCGGCTCCGGTCCCCGGAGCGGCCGCCAGGTCTACCCGGCTCCGGTCCCCGGAGCGGCCGCCAGGTCTACCCGGCTCCGGTCCCGGGAGCGGCCGCCAGGTCGACCCGGCTCCGGTCCCCGGAGCGGCCGCCAGGTCTACCCGGCTCCGGTCCCGGGAGCGGCCGCCAGGTCTACCCGGCTCCGGTCCCCGGAGCGGCCGCCAGGTCTACCCGGCTCCGGTCCCCGGAGCGGCTGCCAGGTCTACCCGGCTCCGGTCCCCGGAGCGGCTGCCAGGTCTACCCGGCTCCGGTCCCCGGAGCGGCTGCCAGGTCTACCCGGCTCCGGTCCGCGAGCCGGCTGCCAGGTCTACCCGGCTCCGGTCCCCGGAGCGGCTGCCAGGTCTACCCGGCTCCGGTCCCCGAGCCGGCTGCCAGGTCTACCCGGCTCCGGTCCCGGGAGCGGCTGCCAGGTCTACCCGGCTCCGGTCGCGGGAGCGGCCGCCAGGTCTACCCGGCTCCGGTCCCCGGAGCGGCTGCCAGGTCTACCCGGCTCCGGTCCCGGGAGCGGCCGCCAGGTCTACCCGGCTCCGGTCCCGGGAGCGGCCGGCAGGTCTACCCGGCTCCGGTCCCCGGAGCGGCTGCCAGGTCTACCCGGCTCCGGTCCCCGGAGCGGCTGCCAGGTCTACCCGGCTCCGGTCCCGGGAGCGGCTGCCAGGTCTACCCGGCTCCGGTCCCCGAGCCGGCTGCCAGGTCTACCCGGCTCCGGTCCCGGGAGCGGCTGCCAGGTGTACACGGCTCCGGTCCCCGGAGCGGCTGCCAGGTCTACCCGACTCCGGTCCCCGGAGCGGCTGCCAGGTCTACCCGGCTCCGGTCCCGGGAGCGGCTGCCAGGTCTACCCGGCTCCGGTCCCCGGAGCGGCTGCCAGGTCGACCCGGCTCCGGTCCCCGAGCCGGCTGCCAGGTCTACCCGGCTCCGGTCCCCGGAGCGGCTGCCAGGTCTACCCGGCTCCGGTCCCCGGAGCGGCTGCCAGGTCTACCCGGCTCCGGTCCCGGGAGCGGCTGCCAGGTCTACCCGGCTCCGGTCCCCGAGCCGGCTGCCAGGTCTACCCGGCTCCGGTCCCCGAGCCGGCTGCCAGGTCTACCCGGCTCCGGTCCCGGGAGCGGCTGCCAGGTCTACCCGGCTCCGGTCCCCGGAGCGGCTGCCAGGTCTACCCGGCTCCGGTCCCCGAGCCGGCTGCCAGGTCTACCCGGCTCCGGTCCCCGGAGCGGCTGCCAGGTCTACCCGGCTCCGGTCCCCGGAGCGGCTGCCAGGTCTACCCGGCTCCGGTCCCGGGAGCGGCTGCCAGGTCTACCCGGCTCCGGTCCCGGGAGCGGCTGCCAGGTCTACCCGGCTCCGGTCCCCGGAGCGGCTGCCAGGTCTACCCGGCTCCGGTCCCCGAGCCGGCTGCCAGGTCTACCCGGCTCCGGTCCCCGGAGCGGCTGCCAGGTCTACCCGGCTCCGGTCCCCGGAGCGGCTGCCAGGTCTACCCGGCTCCGGTCCCCGAGCCGGCTGCCAGGTCTACCCGGCTCCGGTCCCCGAGCCGGCTGCCAGGTCTACCCGGCTCCGGTCCCCGAGCCGGCTGCCAGGTCTACCCGGCTCCGGTCCCCGAGCCGGCTGCCAGGTCTACCCGGCTCCGGTCCCGAGAGCGGCTGCCAGGTCTACCCGGCTCCGGTCCCCGGAGCGGCTGCCAGGTCTACCCGGCTCCGGTCCCGGGAGCGGCTGCCAGGTCTACCCGGCTCCGGTCCCCGGAGCGGCTGCCAGGTCTACCCGGCTCCGGTCCCCGGAGCGGCTGCCAGGTCTACCCGGCTCCGGTCCCCGAGCCGGCTGCCAGGTCTACCCGGCTCCGGTCCCGGGAGCGGCTGCCAGGTCTACCCGGCTCCGGTCCCCGAGCCGGCTGCCAGGTCTACCCGGCTCCGGTCCCGGGAGCGGCTGCCAGGTCTACCCGGCTCCGGTCCCGGGAGCGGCTGCCAGGTCTACCCGGCTCCGGTCCCGGGAGCGGCTGCCAGGTCTACCCGGCTCCGGTCCCCGGAGCGGCTGCCAGGTCTACCCGGCTCCGGTCCCCGGAGCGGCTGCCAGGTCTACCCGGCTCCGGTCCCCGGAGCGGCTGCCAGGTCTACCCGGCTCCGGTCCCGGGAGCGGCTGCCAGGTCTACCCGGCTCCGGTCCCCGAGCCGGCTGCCAGGTCTACCCGGCTCCGGTCCCCGAGCCGGCTGCCAGGTCTACCCGGCTCCGGTCCCGAGAGCGGCTGCCAGGTCTACCCGGCTCCGGTCCCCGGAGCGGCTGCCAGGTCTACCCGGCTCCGGTCCCGGGAGCGGCTGCCAGGTCTACCCGGCTCCGGTCCCGGGAGCGGCTGCCAGGTCTACCCGGCTCCGGTCCCCGGAGCGGCTGCCAGGTCTACCCGGCTCCGGTCCCCGAGCCGGCTGCCAGGTCTACCCGGCTCCGGTCCCCGAGCCGGCTGCCAGGTCTACCCGGCTCCGGTCCCGTGAGCGGCTGCCAGGTCTACCCGGCTCCGGTCCCCGAGCCGGCTGCCAGGTCTACCCGGCTCCGGTCCCGGGAGCGGCTGCCAGGTCTACCCGGCTCCGGTCCCCGGAGCGGCTGCCAGGTCTACCCGGCTCCGGTCCCCGAGCCGGCTGCCAGGTCTACCCGGCTCCGGTCCCCGGAGCGGCTGCCAGGTCTACCCGGCTCCGGTCCCGGGAGCGGCTGCCAGGTCTACCCGGCTCCGGTCCCGGGAGCGGCTGCCAGGTCTACCCGGCTCCGGTCCCCGGAGCGGCTGCCAGGTCTACCCGGCTCCGGTCCCCGAGCCGGCTGCCAGGTCTACCCGGCTCCGGTCCCGGGAGCGGCTGCCAGGTCTACCCGGCTCCGGTCCCGGGAGCGGCTGCCAGGTCTACCCGGCTCCGGTCCCCGAGCCGGCTGCCAGGTCTACCCGGCTCCGGTCCCCGAGCCGGCTGCCAGGTCTACCCGGCTCCGGTCCCCGAGCCGGCTGCCAGGTCTACCCGGCTCCGGTCCCGAGAGCGGCTGCCAGGTCTACCCGGCTCCGGTCCCGGGAGCGGCTGCCAGGTCTACCCGGCTCCGGTCCCGGGAGCGGCTGCCAGGTCTACCCGGCTCCGGTCCCCGGAGCGGCTGCCAGGTCTACCCGGCTCCGGTCCCCGAGCCGGCTGCCAGGTCTACCCGGCTCCGGTCCCGGGAGCGGCTGCCAGGTGTACCCGGCTCCGGTCCCCGGGGCGGCTGCCAGGTCTACCCGGCTCCGGCGGGACTCAGTCTCATTTCCGAATCGGGGAGGTAGACCTGTTGTCCCAGCCGCGGGCTCGGAGCTGCCGAAGGGGTCGCTGTTTTGCGCTGCCTCCAGTTACCTCATCGTAAAGGTCGGCGACGGTTGGCGCCCCTTCCCGGTGGGCGGAGGCGCGGCTCTTGGAGCTTGCCGGGCGCAGGGACCTTCCGGTCCGTACTATGGGAGCAAAGGGTGACATGCCACATGTACTAGAGCTAACGAGCGGTTGCGAGCCCCGAGGCTCGGCCGGCGAAGTGGGGCACTCGGCGGCCGCGGTGGCGGTTCCCTCGGCGGTTCCGGCCACTTTCTGCCTACTCGGCTCAGCCGTGTCCCGGCGTTTGCCCGAGAAGATGGCCCAGGTTTTCCGAGCGGTGGGGAGTCGCGCAGAGCTGGAGCCGCCGGCAAGGCTCCTGCGTCCGTTGCCGCCTGGCGCGCGACACACAAGCCGGCTGCCGCGGGGCAGAGGCACTCGAACGCTGGAAGTCCGCGGTGGGGTTTTCCGTGCTTGCCGCGGTTTTCCGCTTCCTCGGCCCGCTGAGGAGCCCGATGATGGCGTGGGCGAGGCGGCGGCGCCTCGTCCTCCTCCCCCGGCCGGCGCGAGCCAGACGCGGGGCGGCTCGTGGTGTCTGGCCCGCCCGTGCTTCTTCTTTCCCGGTTGTCTCCGAGGGCGGCCTCGGTGGGGAAACGTGCCATGGGTAAAAGCTGTCCCAGGACTGTGGCCGCGGGGCCTCTGCTTCCTTTCTGCTGATCGATGATGCATGGTGGGGTGCGTCGGGGAGGCTTCACGGCGGGCCGGCTGCGCCGGTGTTCAGGCCGGCGTTGCACCTCTCCGCGAGACGTTGCCCTCTCAATCGCACGCTGTCCCAGGACCCGCGGGGCCGTGGGGGGCCTCCGCTTCCTTTCTCTCTCGTCTCTTTCCTTTACCGATCGATGAGGCCTTTCGGGTCGCGTCGGAAAGGGCCCCCGGCGGGCCGG
This sequence comes from Pelecanus crispus, assembly GCF_030463565.1. NCBI lineage: Eukaryota > Metazoa > Chordata > Aves > Pelecaniformes > Pelecanidae > Pelecanus > Pelecanus crispus. The sequence goes on from NW_027461254.1 coordinate 4,537, forward strand.
CTCTTCCGTGCTCCCCGTCATAGGGAGCCACGGCGGGGTCCGGTGTTCAGGCACGGGCAGGTCTACCTTTCCAATTCGCTTCCCGTCGCATGCGAGGTGTGTGCCACCTACCTTCCTTCTTTCCCCCGGCGTTAGGGGGGCCGTGGCGGTGCCGGCGATGCCGTGCCGTCCTACCCCCGCTCCGAGGGGGTGAGCGTTCCTTGGGCTTCTCTACCGAAACAGCTTTTGCGCGACGGCCGCGTGGCCTCGCGAGTTCTCTCAGGTGTCCTAAAACGACGCGAGGCGCGGGGGCCGGCCTCGGTCCGGGTGTCCGTGGGTGCCGGCCGCGTGCAGCGCTGGGCGGTGGGGTGTCCGAGCCTAACAAAGGTGTGGAAAAAAAAAAAAGCCGCGTTCTAGGGGAAAAAGGGCGAGTGCGGGGCCGCAAGCCCGCCCGGGTTGCGGGCCCCGAAGCGTGCCGCGGGCGG
>NW_027461254.1:17500-30000 GCF_030463565.1 Pelecanus crispus
GACCTGTCAGCCGCAGCGCAGGCAGCAGCCCAAGTGCCCCGGCCGGGCGGGTAGACCTGTCAGCCGCGGGCGCGCCGGGTAGACCTGTCAGCCGCGGGCGCGCCGGGTAGACCTGTCAGCCGCGGGCGCGCCGGGTAGACCTGTCAGCCGCGGGCCGGGCGGGTAGACCTGTCAGCCGCGGGCGCGCCGGGTAGACCTGTCAGCCGGGGCCGGGCGGGTAGACCTGTCAGCCGCGGGCGCGCCGGGTAGACCTGTCAGCCGGGGCCGGGCGGGTAGACCTGTCAGCCGCGGGCGCGCCGGGTAGACCTGTCAGCCGCGGGCGCGCCGGGTAGACCTGTCATCCGGGGCCGGGCGGGTAGACCTGTCATCCGGGGCCGGGCGGGTAGACCTGTCAGCCGCAGCGCAGGCAGCAGCCCAAGTGCCCCGGCCGGGCGGGTAGACCTGTCAGCCGCGGGCGCGCCGGGTAGACCTGTCAGCCGCGGGCGCGCCGGGTAGACCTGTCAGCCGCGGGCGCGCCGGGTAGACCTGTCAGCCGCGGGCCGGGCGGGTAGACCTGTCAGCCGCGGGCGCGCCGGGTAGACCTGTCAGCCGGGGCCGGGCGGGTAGACCTGTCAGCCGCGGGCGCGCCGGGTAGACCTGTCAGCCGGGGCCGGGCGGGTAGACCTGTCAGCCGCGGGCGCGCCGGGTAGACCTGTCAGCCGCGGGCGCGCCGGGTAGACCTGTCAGCCGGGGCCGGGCGGGTAGACCTGTCATCCGGGGCCGGGCGGGTAGACCTGTCAGCCGCAGCGCAGGCAGCAGCCCAAGTGCCCCGGCCGGGCGGGTAGACCTGTCAGCCGCGGGCGCGCCGGGTAGACCTGTCAGCCGCGGGCGCGCCGGGTAGACCTGTCAGCCGCGGGCGCGCCGGGTAGACCTGTCAGCCGCGGGCCGGGCGGGTAGACCTGTCAGCCGCGGGCGCGCCGGGTAGACCTGTCAGCCGGGGCCGGGCGGGTAGACCTGTCAGCCGCGGGCGCGCCGGGTAGACCTGTCAGCCGGGGCCGGGCGGGTAGACCTGTCAGCCGCGGGCGCGCCGGGTAGACCTGTCAGCCGCGGGCGCGCCGGGTAGACCTGTCAGCCGGGGCCGGGCGGGTAGACCTGTCAGCCGGGGCCGGGCGGGTAGACCTGTCAGCCGCAGCGCAGGCAGCAGCCCAAGTGCCCCGGCCGGGCGGGTAGACCTGCCACCCGCGGGCCCGCCGGGTAGACCTGTCAGCCGCGGGCCGGGCGGGTAGACCTGTCAGCCGCGGGCCGGGCGGGTAGACCTGTCAGCCGGGGCCGGGCGGGTAGACCTGTCAGCCGCGGGCGCGCCGGGTAGACCTGTCAGCCGGGGCCGGGCGGGTAGACCTGTCAGCCGGGGCCGGGCGGGTAGACCTGTCAGCCGCAGCGCAGGCAGCAGCCCAAGTGCCCCGGCCGGGCGGGTAGACCTGTCAGCCGGGGCCCGCCGGGTAGACCTGTCAGCCGGGGCCGGGCGGGTAGACCTGTCAGCCGCGGGCCGGGCGGGTAGACCTGTCAGCCGCGGGCGCGCCGGGTAGACCTGTCAGCCGCGGGCCGGGCGGGTAGACCTGTCAGCCGGGGCCGGGCGGGTAGACCTGTCATCCGGGGCCGGGCGGGTAGACCTGTCAGCCGCGGGCCGGGCGGGTAGACCTGTCATCCGGGGCCGGGCGGGTAGACCTGTCAGCCGCGGGCGCGCCGGGTAGACCTGTCAGCCGGGGCCCGCCGGGTAGACCTGTCCGCCGCGGCCCCGCCGGGTAGACCTGTCCGCCGCGGCCCCGCCCGTTAGACCCGTCAGCCGCGGCGCAGGCAGCAGCCCAAGTGCCCGGAGCACGGGTAGACCTGGCCTCCGTGCCCACAGCGCGGGTAGACGTGGCCTCCCTGCCCGGATCAGGGGTTTGCCTTTGTGTGGTGGAGCAGGGCTGGGGGTTTTTCCTTTTTGGGTTTTTGTTGTTTTTTGCAGGTTTGTTTTTGTTTCTGTTTTTTTTTGTTGTTGTTGTTTTGTTTGTATGTTTGTTCATTTGTGTTGGTGCCCGCGGCCTCCCCCCCCCCCCCCCGCCGTTACTTACTTAACCGTCGGCGTATACCTCGGTTAATCAATTAGCGACAGGCGGTTAGCGTGTCTGCTACGCACTTTACCGCTGGTGGCCTCGCCGCGACGCTAAATAAATAATTACACAACTCATTATAAACTGTGATACCGTTTACGTTTTATTATTTACTATTTACCGATTAATTTCGTAACCGTTAATCGCTTACGAACGATACAGCTAATAGCGCCCCCCCGCACCGCCCCCCCCTCCCCCCCCCCCCCGCAGCCCCCCCCCGGCGCGATTCCCGGGAGGGGCTTCCGCCCCGAGAGGGCCTCTGCAAAGGACGCGGCCGGCCTCCGAGGTCTCGCAGGCCTCCGGAGAAGGTCGGTCGGCCGCCAGGCCCAACGGGCCCTGCCGGCCGCAGGCCGACTTCGCCCGAGCCTCCTCAGAGACGAGGAGCTCCCGTGGCCGACCGGCCCGAGGCCCGGGCCGCGAAGGACCGCACCCGCCTGCGCGGTTCGTCCCCCCCCCGAGGCCGCCGGGCCCGTCTTCGCGGCAGTACTCACCGCTCGAACGCATCCCGCTTGGCGACGCACGCGACCGCCGACGGCCCCCTGTTAGGAGCGCGGCCTACCTGCCGGCCCGCCGTCGGCCTGGGCCGTGAACCCGGTACCTGATCGGGTGCCTCCCGGCGGAAGGCCGCGTCGGGCAGTCGCCGGGCCGCCGTCCCTGCGGGGGCCCGGCCTCCCGGGGCGTCGGGCCGAGCCGCTTTCCGCCGGGGGCCGAAAGCCCCTTCCGCCTTCCGCGCCTTCTCCCGGAGGCCTGGCCGGAGCGGAGAAAAGCAGGGGCCGTCACTGGTTCGCCCCGCACCCTTCTTTCGTGCCCGCGCGCGCGCGCGGCCTACCTGCCGGCCCGCCGTCGGCCTGGGCCGTGAACCCGGTACCTGATCGGGTGCCTCCCGGCGCAGGCCGCGTCGGGCGGTCGCCGGGCCGCCGTCCCTGCGGGGGCCCGGCCTCCCGGGGCGTCGGGCCGAGCCGCTTTCCGCCGGGGGCCGAAAGCCCCTTCCGCCTTCCGCGCCTTCTCCCGGAGGCCTGGCCGGAGCGGAGAAAAGCAGGGGCCGTCACTGGTTCGCCCCGCACCCTTCTTTCGTGCCCGCGCGCGGCCTACCTGCCGGCCCGCCGTCGGCCTGGGCCGTGAACCCGGTACCTGATCGGGTGCCTCCCGGCGCAGGCCGCGTCGGGCGGTCGCCGGGCCGCCGTCCCTGCGGGGGCCCGGCCTCCCGGGGCGTCGGGCCGAGCCGCTTTCCGCCGGGGGCCGAAAGCCCCTTCCGCCTTCCGCGCCTTCTCCCGGAGGCCTGGCCGGAGCGGAGAAAAGCAGGGGCCGTCACTGGTTCGCCCCGCACCCTTCTTTCGTGCCCGCGCGCGCGCGCGGCCTACCTGCCGGCCCGCCGTCGGCCTGGGCCGTGAACCCGGTACCTGATCGGGTGCCTCCCGGCGCAGGCCGCGTCGGGCGGTCGCCGGGCCGCCGTCCCTGCGGGGGCCCGGCCTCCCGGGGCGTCGGGCCGAGCCGCTTTCCGCCGGGGGCCGAAAGCCCCTTCCGCCTTCCGCGCCTTCTCCCGGAGGCCTGGCCGGAGCGGAGAAAAGCAGGGGCCGTCACTGGTTCGCCCCGCACCCTTCTTTCGTGCCCGCGCGCGCGCGCGGCCTACCTGCCGGCCCGCCGTCGGCCTGGGCCGTGAACCCGGTACCTGATCGGGTGCCTCCCGGCGCAGGCCGCGTCGGGCGGTCGCCGGGCCGCCGTCCCTGCGGGGGCCCGGCCTCCCGGGGCGTCGGGCCGAGCCGCTTTCCGCCGGGGGCCGAAAGCCCCTTCCGCCTTCCGCGCCTTCTCCCGGAGGCCTGGCCGGAGCGGAGAAAAGCAGGGGCCGTCACTGGTTCGCCCCGCACCCTTCTTTCGTGCCCGCGCGCGCGCGCGGCCTACCTGCCGGCCCGCCGTCGGCCTGGGCCGTGAACCCGGTACCTGATCGGGTGCCTCCCGGCGCAGGCCGCGTCGGGCGGTCGCCGGGCCGCCGTCCCTGCGGGGGCCCGGCCTCCCGGGGCGTCGGGCCGAGCCGCTTTCCGCCGGGGGCCGAAAGCCCCTTCCGCCTTCCGCGCCTTCTCCCGGAGGCCTGGCCGGAGCGGAGAAAAGCCCGGGCCATCACTCCACTCGTTCGCGCTGGACGCTTACTTTTTTGCGCGCTCCCCCCCCCGGCCACGTTACCCGGGAGGGGCTTACCGCCCCGAGAGGGCCTCTCAAAGGACGCGGCCGGCCTCCAAAATCTCGCAGGCTGTCGGCTGCCTGACCTAACGGGCCCTGCGGCCGCAAGCCAACTTCGCCCGAGCCTCCTCAGAGACGAGGAGCTCCCGTGGCCGACCGGCCCGAGGCCCGGGCCGCAAAGGACCGCACCCACCTGCGCGGTTCGTTCCCCCGAGGCCGCCGGGCCCGTCGTCCTCTCGGCAGCACTCACCGCTCAAACGCATCCCGCTGGCGACGCGACTGCCGACGGCCCCTTGTTACGAGTGCGGCCTGCCTCCCCGCCACCCTGGGCCGGGGCCCTGCCGCCCGGCCGCCGGAGCCAACCCTGGGGACCTGGCTCTCTGCGCAGGCCGAGGCACGCGGCTGCTGCTGCTGCTGCTTGCTGCTGCTGCTTGCTGCTGCTGCTTTCCCAGGGACGGGTGCGACCGGCAGCCGAGCCGAGCGTGTTGCCCGCAGAAAGGCATGGGCGCAGGCCAGACGTTGACAGGGCCCGGCCTGTAACAGAGAGGGCGGCGTTAGGGACAGCGTTACAAACCCTTTTCGTTTCTTCCCGCGTGCGCGCGCGCACGCAACCCGAAACGGGACCCCGGCCCGAACGCCCCGTCCCTCCCCGCCCGCCGCCGCATGCACACACCACCATCCCCACACCCCCACACCCCACCCACCCCCCCGACAGCCCCCCGGCCCGAACCCCTCGCCCGCCGCCACACGTGCACGCGCCCAGACACGCGGGCAGCCACGCCCACCCCGCCCGCCGCCGCGCACGCACACCCCGCGCTCCCCCGCCGCGCACACACACGGAGCCCGCCCCCCCCCCCCGCCGCCACGACTCGTGCAGCCCCGCCCCGCCCGCTGCCACACGCGTGTGCACACGCACACACGCAGAACCCGCACTTTCCCGCCGCCGCCCCCCCCCCCCCCGCCCGCCTCGCCTGCCGCCACACGTGCGCAAAGACAGCCCCCCGCCCCAGCCCGCCGACACACCGACCCCCCCCCCCCGCCCCCCTGCCCCCGCCGCCTAGCCGCCGGCAGGTTTGCCGCGCCTGGAAAGGCAGGCGGGAGACTCTAGGACCCGGCGGCGTCCCTGCCGGCTCCGTGCCGGGCGGCAGAGGGGAATCCCGGCGGCGTGCTGCCGAGTCCCTACCCTGCCCTGCCCGTGCTGCTTGCTGCTGCTGCTGCTTGCTGCTGCCGCTTGGTGCTTGCGCGCTCCCCCGCCGCCCCCCCCACCCCCCCACCACGCCCGCCCGCCTCGCCTGCCGCCACACGTGCGCACAGACAGCCCCCCGCCCCAGCCCGCCAACCCGCCCCGCCGCCGCCGCCGCCGAGCCGCCGGCAGGTTTGCCGCGCCGGGAAAGGCAGGCGGGAGACTCTAAGACGCGGCGGCGGCCCTGCCGGCTCCGTGCCGGGCGGCAGAGGGGAATCCCGGCGGCGTGCCGGTCTCTCACCACGGCTGCCGAGTCCCTACCCTGCCCTGCCCGTGCTGCTGGCTGCTGCTTGCTGCTGCTTGCTGCTGCTGCTTGGTGCTTGCGCGCTGCCCCGCCGCCGCCCCCCCCCCCCCCCCCCCAACCCCGCCCGCCCGCCCGCCTCGCCTGTCGCCATATGTGCGCGCAGACAGCCCCCCCGCCCTAGCCCGCCGACACACCACCACCACCACCACCCCCCCACCCCCCCCCCCCCACACCCCCCCCCCCCCCGCCGCCTAGCCGCCGGCAGGTTTGCCGCGCCGGGAAAGGCAGGCGGGAGACTCTAGGACCCGGCGGCGTCCCTGCCGGCTCCGTGCCGGGCGGCAGAGGGGAATCCCGGCGGCGTGCCGGTCTCTCACCGCGGCTGCCGAGTCCCTACCCTGCCCTGCCCGTGCCCCGGCTCCTGCCTGCCTTTCTGCTCGCTCGCCCTGCTGCACGCCTGCCCGCCCCCGCCGCGGGTGGAAAGTGAAACGAAGGCGCGGGGGCGGGGGAAGAAAGGAAGGGGGGAAAAAATCCCCAACCGACCCGAACAGAAACCTTCTCCGATAAGAGGCGGCGCCCCCCCCCGCGCCAGGCTCCCCGCCTGCTCGCCGACCGCTCTCGCCTGCCCTTGCGCCCGCACCCCACCCCACCCCACCCCACCCCTTCCCCTTCCCCTGCCGCCGCCGCCACTGAGCGCGGGACCGTTGCTCCGGCGGGAACCACCGCCCTTTACGCGCGGGCGGGGGAGGCCGGTTGCCAGGTAACGGGGGCCGGCGCGCCTGCGCAGGGCGCGCGGCTGATCAAAAACAACCCCCCGGGGCGCCAGACAGTCTGCGCTCAGCGGGGCAGCACCCACCCGCCCCGGAACGGCAGCGCACGGAGGGAGGGGGAGCGCGCGCGTCGGGGCGGGGCGGGGGGGGTGCTGTCTGTAGGACGGCAGGCACATATTTTAACGTGCTGTGTTTCATAGGAAAAATAAAAAAGTCAAAACGAAATATAGCGATGGCAAGACAAAAAAAAACACGAACCACCACCGCCGCCCCCGCAGCCGCCGCCGCCACCCCCCCCCCCCCCCCCCCCCCCCCCCAACCAGAAAACCAGCCTACAACGCAAAACGAACAAACAAAAGCCGGCGAGTGCCCGGCAACCGCCGGGACCTGGACCCGGCTAGGGGTGCCCGGTTCTGAAGTCTCCTTGGCGGACGCCACGGAGGCGGGGGTGCTGGGGGGGGGGGGGGGGGCCGCGGGAGGGGGGGGGGGGGGGGGGGCGCAAGCGTGCCTGATTGAGGGTGGCAAGCGACGGCTTTTTAACAAGAAAAGCAAAACAAAAGACAAAGAAAAAAAAAAACAACAACAAAAAGAGTCTGTTACTATTTATTTTTTCTACCAAAAGCAAAAAAAAGGCATTCTGCTGCGAAAACAGTTCATTCAAACTTGCTTCCGAGTTTCCATACCAAAGGGGGGGGGGGGGGAAGAAAAAAACACAGCCCCAACACCCCCCCACCCCGGCTGGGACCAACCGGGCCTCCCCGTCCAGCCGGCTCCTGGAGCAAGGAGCGACTGCCCGGTCCAGCTGGCTCCTGGAGCGGGGAGCGGCTGCCGGGTCTACCCGGCTCCGGTCCCCGGAGCGGCTGCCAGGTCTACCCGGCTCCGGTCGCGGGAGCGGCTGCCAGGTCTACCCGGCTCCGGTCCCCGAGCCGGCTGCCAGGTCTACCCGGCTCCGGTCCCGGGAGCGGCTGCCAGGTCTACCCGGCTCCGGTCCCCGAGCCGGCTGCCAGGTCAGCCCGGCTCCGGTCCCCGGAGCGGCTGCCAGGTCTACCCGGCTCCGGTCCCGGGAGCGGCTGCCAGGTCTACCCGGCTCCGGTCCCGGGAGCGGCTGCCAGGTCTACCCGGCTCCGGTCCCCGGAGCGGCTGCCAGGTCTACCCGGCTCCGGTCCCGGGAGCGGCTGCCAGGTCTACCCGGCTCCGGTCCCGGGAGCGGCTGCCAGGTCTACCCGGCTCCGGTCCCCGAGCCGGCTGCCAGGTCTACCCGGCTCCGGTCCCCGAGCCGGCTGCCAGGTCTACCCGGCTCCGGTCCCGGGAGCGGCTGCCAGGTCTACCCGGCTCCGGTCCCCGGAGCGGCTGCCAGGTCTACCCGGCTCCGGTCCCCGAGCCGGCTGCCAGGTCTACCCGGCTCCGGTCCCGGGAGCGGCCGCCAGGTCTACCCGGCTCCGGTCCCCGGAGCGGCCGCCAGGTCGACCCGGCTCCGGTCCCCGGAGCGGCCGCCAGGTCTACCCGGCTCCGGTCCCCGGAGCGGCCGCCAGGTCTACCCGGCTCCGGTCCCGGGAGCGGCCGCCAGGTCGACCCGGCTCCGGTCCCCGGAGCGGCCGCCAGGTCTACCCGGCTCCGGTCCCGGGAGCGGCCGCCAGGTCTACCCGGCTCCGGTCCCCGGAGCGGCCGCCAGGTCTACCCGGCTCCGGTCCCCGGAGCGGCTGCCAGGTCTACCCGGCTCCGGTCCCCGGAGCGGCTGCCAGGTCTACCCGGCTCCGGTCCCCGGAGCGGCTGCCAGGTCTACCCGGCTCCGGTCCGCGAGCCGGCTGCCAGGTCTACCCGGCTCCGGTCCCCGGAGCGGCTGCCAGGTCTACCCGGCTCCGGTCCCCGAGCCGGCTGCCAGGTCTACCCGGCTCCGGTCCCGGGAGCGGCTGCCAGGTCTACCCGGCTCCGGTCGCGGGAGCGGCCGCCAGGTCTACCCGGCTCCGGTCCCCGGAGCGGCTGCCAGGTCTACCCGGCTCCGGTCCCGGGAGCGGCCGCCAGGTCTACCCGGCTCCGGTCCCGGGAGCGGCCGGCAGGTCTACCCGGCTCCGGTCCCCGGAGCGGCTGCCAGGTCTACCCGGCTCCGGTCCCCGGAGCGGCTGCCAGGTCTACCCGGCTCCGGTCCCGGGAGCGGCTGCCAGGTCTACCCGGCTCCGGTCCCCGAGCCGGCTGCCAGGTCTACCCGGCTCCGGTCCCGGGAGCGGCTGCCAGGTGTACACGGCTCCGGTCCCCGGAGCGGCTGCCAGGTCTACCCGACTCCGGTCCCCGGAGCGGCTGCCAGGTCTACCCGGCTCCGGTCCCGGGAGCGGCTGCCAGGTCTACCCGGCTCCGGTCCCCGGAGCGGCTGCCAGGTCGACCCGGCTCCGGTCCCCGAGCCGGCTGCCAGGTCTACCCGGCTCCGGTCCCCGGAGCGGCTGCCAGGTCTACCCGGCTCCGGTCCCCGGAGCGGCTGCCAGGTCTACCCGGCTCCGGTCCCGGGAGCGGCTGCCAGGTCTACCCGGCTCCGGTCCCCGAGCCGGCTGCCAGGTCTACCCGGCTCCGGTCCCCGAGCCGGCTGCCAGGTCTACCCGGCTCCGGTCCCGGGAGCGGCTGCCAGGTCTACCCGGCTCCGGTCCCCGGAGCGGCTGCCAGGTCTACCCGGCTCCGGTCCCCGAGCCGGCTGCCAGGTCTACCCGGCTCCGGTCCCCGGAGCGGCTGCCAGGTCTACCCGGCTCCGGTCCCCGGAGCGGCTGCCAGGTCTACCCGGCTCCGGTCCCGGGAGCGGCTGCCAGGTCTACCCGGCTCCGGTCCCGGGAGCGGCTGCCAGGTCTACCCGGCTCCGGTCCCCGGAGCGGCTGCCAGGTCTACCCGGCTCCGGTCCCCGAGCCGGCTGCCAGGTCTACCCGGCTCCGGTCCCCGGAGCGGCTGCCAGGTCTACCCGGCTCCGGTCCCCGGAGCGGCTGCCAGGTCTACCCGGCTCCGGTCCCCGAGCCGGCTGCCAGGTCTACCCGGCTCCGGTCCCCGAGCCGGCTGCCAGGTCTACCCGGCTCCGGTCCCCGAGCCGGCTGCCAGGTCTACCCGGCTCCGGTCCCCGAGCCGGCTGCCAGGTCTACCCGGCTCCGGTCCCGAGAGCGGCTGCCAGGTCTACCCGGCTCCGGTCCCCGGAGCGGCTGCCAGGTCTACCCGGCTCCGGTCCCGGGAGCGGCTGCCAGGTCTACCCGGCTCCGGTCCCCGGAGCGGCTGCCAGGTCTACCCGGCTCCGGTCCCCGGAGCGGCTGCCAGGTCTACCCGGCTCCGGTCCCCGAGCCGGCTGCCAGGTCTACCCGGCTCCGGTCCCGGGAGCGGCTGCCAGGTCTACCCGGCTCCGGTCCCCGAGCCGGCTGCCAGGTCTACCCGGCTCCGGTCCCGGGAGCGGCTGCCAGGTCTACCCGGCTCCGGTCCCGGGAGCGGCTGCCAGGTCTACCCGGCTCCGGTCCCGGGAGCGGCTGCCAGGTCTACCCGGCTCCGGTCCCCGGAGCGGCTGCCAGGTCTACCCGGCTCCGGTCCCCGGAGCGGCTGCCAGGTCTACCCGGCTCCGGTCCCCGGAGCGGCTGCCAGGTCTACCCGGCTCCGGTCCCGGGAGCGGCTGCCAGGTCTACCCGGCTCCGGTCCCCGAGCCGGCTGCCAGGTCTACCCGGCTCCGGTCCCCGAGCCGGCTGCCAGGTCTACCCGGCTCCGGTCCCGAGAGCGGCTGCCAGGTCTACCCGGCTCCGGTCCCCGGAGCGGCTGCCAGGTCTACCCGGCTCCGGTCCCGGGAGCGGCTGCCAGGTCTACCCGGCTCCGGTCCCGGGAGCGGCTGCCAGGTCTACCCGGCTCCGGTCCCCGGAGCGGCTGCCAGGTCTACCCGGCTCCGGTCCCCGAGCCGGCTGCCAGGTCTACCCGGCTCCGGTCCCCGAGCCGGCTGCCAGGTCTACCCGGCTCCGGTCCCGTGAGCGGCTGCCAGGTCTACCCGGCTCCGGTCCCCGAGCCGGCTGCCAGGTCTACCCGGCTCCGGTCCCGGGAGCGGCTGCCAGGTCTACCCGGCTCCGGTCCCCGGAGCGGCTGCCAGGTCTACCCGGCTCCGGTCCCCGAGCCGGCTGCCAGGTCTACCCGGCTCCGGTCCCCGGAGCGGCTGCCAGGTCTACCCGGCTCCGGTCCCGGGAGCGGCTGCCAGGTCTACCCGGCTCCGGTCCCGGGAGCGGCTGCCAGGTCTACCCGGCTCCGGTCCCCGGAGCGGCTGCCAGGTCTACCCGGCTCCGGTCCCCGAGCCGGCTGCCAGGTCTACCCGGCTCCGGTCCCGGGAGCGGCTGCCAGGTCTACCCGGCTCCGGTCCCGGGAGCGGCTGCCAGGTCTACCCGGCTCCGGTCCCCGAGCCGGCTGCCAGGTCTACCCGGCTCCGGTCCCCGAGCCGGCTGCCAGGTCTACCCGGCTCCGGTCCCCGAGCCGGCTGCCAGGTCTACCCGGCTCCGGTCCCGAGAGCGGCTGCCAGGTCTACCCGGCTCCGGTCCCGGGAGCGGCTGCCAGGTCTACCCGGCTCCGGTCCCGGGAGCGGCTGCCAGGTCTACCCGGCTCCGGTCCCCGGAGCGGCTGCCAGGTCTACCCGGCTCCGGTCCCCGAGCCGGCTGCCAGGTCTACCCGGCTCCGGTCCCGGGAGCGGCTGCCAGGTGTACCCGGCTCCGGTCCCCGGGGCGGCTGCCAGGTCTACCCGGCTCCGGCGGGACTCAGTCTCATTTCCGAATCGGGGAGGTAGACCTGTTGTCCCAGCCGCGGGCTCGGAGCTGCCGAAGGGGTCGCTGTTTTGCGCTGCCTCCAGTTACCTCATCGTAAAGGTCGGCGACGGTTGGCGCCCCTTCCCGGTGGGCGGAGGCGCGGCTCTTGGAGCTTGCCGGGCGCAGGGACCTTCCGGTCCGTACTATGGGAGCAAAGGGTGACATGCCACATGTACTAGAGCTAACGAGCGGTTGCGAGCCCCGAGGCTCGGCCGGCGAAGTGGGGCACTCGGCGGCCGCGGTGGCGGTTCCCTCGGCGGTTCCGGCCACTTTCTGCCTACTCGGCTCAGCCGTGTCCCGGCGTTTGCCCGAGAAGATGGCCCAGGTTTTCCGAGCGGTGGGGAGTCGCGCAGAGCTGGAGCCGCCGGCAAGGCTCCTGCGTCCGTTGCCGCCTGGCGCGCGACACACAAGCCGGCTGCCGCGGGGCAGAGGCACTCGAACGCTGGAAGTCCGCGGTGGGGTTTTCCGTGCTTGCCGCGGTTTTCCGCTTCCTCGGCCCGCTGAGGAGCCCGATGATGGCGTGGGCGAGGCGGCGGCGCCTCGTCCTCCTCCCCCGGCCGGCGCGAGCCAGACGCGGGGCGGCTCGTGGTGTCTGGCCCGCCCGTGCTTCTTCTTTCCCGGTTGTCTCCGAGGGCGGCCTCGGTGGGGAAACGTGCCATGGGTAAAAGCTGTCCCAGGACTGTGGCCGCGGGGCCTCTGCTTCCTTTCTGCTGATCGATGATGCATGGTGGGGTGCGTCGGGGAGGCTTCACGGCGGGCCGGCTGCGCCGGTGTTCAGGCCGGCGTTGCACCTCTCCGCGAGACGTTGCCCTCTCAATCGCACGCTGTCCCAGGACCCGCGGGGCCGTGGGGGGCCTCCGCTTCCTTTCTCTCTCGTCTCTTTCCTTTACCGATCGATGAGGCCTTTCGGGTCGCGTCGGAAAGGGCCCCCGGCGGGCCGGCTCTTCCGTGCTCCCCGTCATAGGGAGCCACGGCGGGGTCCGGTGTTCAGGCACGGGCAGGTCTACCTTTCCAATTCGCTTCCCGTCGCATGCGAGGTGTGTGCCACCTACCTTCCTTCTTTCCCCCGGCGTTAGGGGGGCCGTGGCGGTGCCGGCGATGCCGTGCCGTCCTACCCCCGCTCCGAGGGGGTGAGCGTTCCTTGGGCTTCTC
>NW_027461254.1:42500-50000 GCF_030463565.1 Pelecanus crispus
CCGCGGGCCCGCCGGGTAGACCTGTCAGCCGCGGGCCGGGCGGGTAGACCTGTCAGCCGCGGGCCGGGCGGGTAGACCTGTCAGCCGGGCCGGGCGGGTAGACCTGTCAGCCGCGGGCGCGCCGGGTAGACCTGTCATCCGGGGCCGGGCGGGTAGACCTGTCAGCCGGGGCCGGGCGGGTAGACCTGTCAGCCGCAGCGCAGGCAGCAGCCCAAGTGCCCCGGCCGGGCGGGTAGACCTGTCAGCCGGGGCCCGCCGGGTAGACCTGTCAGCCGGGGGCCGGGCGGGTAGACCTGTCAGCCGCGGGCCGGGCGGGTAGACCTGTCAGCCGCGGGCGCGCCGGGTAGACCTGTCAGCCGCGGGCGCGCCGGGTAGACCTGTCAGCCGGGCCGGGCGGGTAGACCTGTCATCCGGGGCCGGGCGGGTAGACCTGTCAGCCGCGGGCCGGGCGGGTAGACCTGTCATCCGGGGCCGGGCGGGTAGACCTGTCATCCGGGGCCGGGCGGGTAGACCTGTCAGCCGCGGCGCGCGCCGGGTAGACCTGTCAGCCGGGGCCCGCCGGGTAGACCTGTCCGCCGCGGCCCCGCCGGGTAGACCTGTCCGCCGCGGCCCCGCCCGTTAGACCCGTCAGCCGCGGCGCAGGCAGCAGCCCAAGTGCCCGGAGCACGGGTAGACCTGGCCTCCGTGCCCACAGCGCGGGTAGACGTGGCCTCCCTGCCCGGATCAGGGGTTTGCCTTTGTGTGGTGGAGCAGGGCTGGGGGTTTTTCCTTTTTGGGTTTTTGTTGTTTTTTGCAGGTTTGTTTTTGTTTCTGTTTTTTTTTGTTGTTGTTGTTTTGTTTGTATGTTTGTTCATTTGTGTTGGTGCCCGCGGCCTCCCCCCCCCCCCCCCCCGCCGTTACTTACTTAACCGTCGGCGTATACCTCGGTTAATCAATTAGCGACAGGCGGTTAGCGTGTCTGCTACGCACTTTACCGCTGGTGGCCTCGCCGCGACGCTAAATAAATAATTACACAACTCATTATAAACTGTGATACCGTTTACGTTTTATTATTTACTATTTACCGATTAATTTCGTAACCGTTAATCGCTTACGAACGATACAGCTAATAGCGCCCCCCCGCACCGCACCCCCCCCCCCCCCCGCAGCCCCCCCCGGCGCGATTCCCGGGAGGGGCTTCCGCCCCGAGAGGGCCTCTGCAAAGGACGCGGCCGGCCTCCGAGGTCTTGCAGGCCTCCGGAGAAGGTCGGTCGGCCGCCAGGCCCAACGGGCCCTGCCGGCCGCAGGCCGACTTCGCCCGAGCCTCCTCAGAGACGAGGAGCTCCCGTGGCCGACCGGCCCGAGGCCCGGGCCGCGAAGGACCGCACCCGCCTGCGCGGTTCGTCCCCCCCCGAGGCCGCCGGGCCCGTCTTCGCGGCAGTACTCACCGCTCGAACGCATCCCGCTTGGCGACGCACGCGACCGCCGACGGCCCCCTGTTAGGAGCGCGGCCTACCTGCCGGCCCGCCGTCGGCCTGGGCCGTGAACCCGGTACCTGATCGGGTGCCTCCCGGCGCAGGCCGCGTCGGGCGGTCGCCGGGCCGCCGTCCCTGCGGGGGCCCGGCCTCCCGGGGCGTCGGGCCGAGCCGCTTTCCGCCGGGGGCCGAAAGCCCCTTCCGCCTTCCGCGCCTTCTCCCGGAGGCCTGGCCGGAGCGGAGAAAAGCAGGGGCCGTCACTGGTTCGCCCCGCACCCTTCTTTCGTGCCCGCGCGCAGCGCGCGGCCTACCTGCCGGCCCGCCGTCGGCCTGGGCCGTGAACCCGGTACCTGATCGGGTGCCTCCCGGCGCAGGCCGCGTCGGGCGGTCGCCGGGCCGCCGTCCCTGCGGGGGCCCGGCCTCCCGGGGCGTCGGGCCGAGCCGCTTTCCGCCGGGGGCCGAAAGCCCCTTCCGCCTTCCGCGCCTTCCCCCGGAGGCCTGGCCGGAGCGGAGAAAAGCAGGGGCCGTCACTGGTTCGCCCCGCACCCTTCTTTCGTGCCCGCGCGCGCGCGCGGCCTACCTGCCGGCCCGCCGTCGGCCTGGGCCGTGAACCCGGTACCTGATCGGGTGCCTCCCGGCGCAGGCCGCGTCGGGCGGTCGCCGGGCCGCCGTCCCTGCGGGGGCCCGGCCTCCCGGGGCGTCGGGCCGAGCCGCTTTCCGCCGGGGGCCGAAAGCCCCTTCCGCCTTCCGCGCCTTCTCCCGGAGGCCTGGCCGGAGCGGAGAAAAGCCCGGGCCATCACTCCACTCGTTCGCGCTGGACGCTTACTTTTTTGCGCGCTCCCCCCCCCGGCCACGTTACCCGGGAGGGGCTTACCGCCCCGAGAGGGCCTCTCAAAGGACGCGGCCGGCCTCCAAAATCTCGCAGGCTGTCGGCTGCCTGACCTAACGGGCCCTGCGGCCGCAAGCCAACTTCGCCCGAGCCTCCTCAGAGACGAGGAGCTCCCGTGGCCGACCGGCCCGAGGCCCGGGCCGCAAAGGACCGCACCCACCTGCGCGGTTCGTTCCCCCGAGGCCGCCGGGCCCGTCGTCCTCTCGGCAGCACTCACCGCTCAAACGCATCCCGCTGGCGACGCGACTGCCGACGGCCCCTTGTTACGAGTGCGGCCTGCCTCCCCGCCACCCTGGGCCGGGGCCCTGCCGCCCGGCCGCCGGAGCCAACCCTGGGGACCTGGCTCTCTGCGCAGGCCGAGGCACGCGGCTGCTGCTGCTGCTGCTTGCTGCTGCTGCTTGCTGCTGCTGCTTTCCCAGGGACGGGTGCGACCGGCAGCCGAGCCGAGCGTGTCGCCCGCAGAAAGGCATGGGCGCAGGCCAGACGTTGACAGGGCCCGGCCTGTAACAGAGAGGGCGGCGTTAGGGACAGCGTTACAAACCCTTTTCGTTTCTTCCCGCGTGCGCCGCGCGCACGCAACCCGAAACGGGACCCCGGCCCGAACGCCCCGTCCCTCCCCGCCCGCCGCCGCATGCACACACCACCATCCCCACACCCCCACACCCCACCCCACCCCCCCGACAGCCCCCCGGCCCGAACCCCTCGCCCGCCGCCACACGTGCACGCGCCCAGACACGCGGGCAGCCACGCCCACCCCGCCCGCCGCCGCGCACAGCACACCCCGCGCTCCCCCGCCGCGCACACACACGGAGCCCGCCCCCCCCCCCCGCCGCCACGACTCGTGCAGCCCCGCCCCGCCCGCTGCCACACGCGTGTGCACACGCACACACGCAGAACCCGCACTTTCCCGCCGCCGCCCCCCCCCCCCCCGCCCGCCTCGCCTGCCGCCACACGTGCGCAAAGACAGCCCCCCGCCCCAGCCCGCCGACACACCGACCCCCCCCCCCCCCCCCCCCCCGCCCCCCCTGCCCCCGCCGCCTAGCCGCCGGCAGGTTTGCCGCGCCTGGAAAGGCAGGCGGGAGACTCTAGGACCCGGCGGCGTCCCTGCCGGCTCCGTGCCGGGCGGCAGAGGGGAATCCCGGCGGCGTGCTGCCGAGTCCCTACCCTGCCCTGCCCGTGCTGCTTGCTGCTGCTGCTGCTTGCTGCTGCCGCTTGGTGCTTGCGCGCGCCCCCCGCCGCCCCCCCCACCCCCCCCACCACGCCCGCCCGCCTCGCCTGCCGCCACACGTGCGCACAGACAGCCCCCCGCCCCAGCCCGCCAACCCGCCCCGCCGCCGCCGCCGCCGAGCCGCCGGCAGGTTTGCCGCGCCTGGAAAGGCAGGCGGGAGACTCTAAGACGCGGCGGCGGCCCTGCCGGCTCCGTGCCGGGCGGCAGAGGGGAATCCCGGTGGCGTGCCGGTCTCTCACCGCGGCTGCCGAGTCCCTACCCTGCCCTGCCCGTGCTGCTGGCTGCTGCTTGCTGCTGCTTGCTGCTGCTGCTTGGTGCTTGCGCGCTGCCCCGCCCGCCCGCCCGCCTCGCCTGTCGCCATATGTGCGCGCAGATAGCCCCCCCCGCCCTAGCCCGCCGACACACCACCACCACCACCACCACCACCCCCCCACCCCCCCCCCCCACACCCCCCCCCCCCCCCGCCGCCTAGCCGCCGGCAGGTTTGCCGCGCCGGGAAAGGCAGGCGGGAGACTCTAGGACCCGGCGGCGTCCCTGCCGGCTCCGTGCCGGGCGGCAGAGGGGAATCCCGGCGGCGTGCCGGTCTCTCACCGCGGCTGCCGAGTCCCTACCCTGCCCTGCCCGTGCCCCGGCTCCTGCCTGCCTTTCTGCTCGCTCGCCCTGCTGCACGCCTGCCCGCCCCCGCCGCGGGTGGAAAGTGAAACGAAGGCGCGGGGGCGGGGGAAGAAAGGAAGGGGGGAAAAAATCCCCAACCGACCCGAACAGAAACCTTCTCCGATAAGAGGCGGCGCCCCCCCCCGCGCCAGGCTCCCCGCCTGCTCGCCGACCGCTCTCGCCTGCCCTTGCGCTTGCGCCCGCACCCCACCCCACCCCACCCCACCCCTTCCCCTTCCCCTGCCGCCGCCGCCACTGAGCGCGGGACCGTTGCTCCGGCGGGAACCACCGCCCTTTACGCGCGGGCGGGGGAGGCCGGTTGCCAGGTAACGGGGGCCGGCGCGCCTGCGCAGGGCGCGCGGCTGATCAAAAACAACCCCCCGGGGCGCCAGACAGTCTGCGCTCAGCGGGGCAGCACCCACCCGCCCCGGAACGGCAGCGCACGGAGGGAGGGGGAGCGCGCGCGTCGGGGCGGGGCGGGGGGGGTGCTGTCTGTAGGACGGCAGGCACATATTTTAACGTGCTGTGTTTCATAGGAAAAATAAAAAAGTCAAAACGAAATATAGCGATGGCAAGACAAAAAAAAACACGAACCACCACCGCCGCCCCCGCAGCCGCCGCCGCCACCCCCCCCCCCCCCCCCCCCAACCAGAAAACCAGCCTACAACGCAAAACGAACAAACAAAAGCCGGCGAGTGCCCGGCAACCGCCGGGACCTGGACCCGGCTAGGGGTGCCCGGTTCTGAAGTCTCCTTGGCGGACGCCACGGAGGCGGGAGTGCTGGGGGGGGGGGGGGGGCCGCGGGAGGGGGGGGGGGGGGGGGCGCAAGCGTGCCTGATTGAGGGTGGCAAGCGACGGCTTTTTAACAAGAAAAGCAAAACAAAAGACAAAGAAAAAAAAAAACAACAACAAAAAGAGTCTGTTACTATTTATTTTTTCTACCAAAAGCAAAAAAAAGGCATTCTGCTGCGAAAACAGTTCATTCAAACTTGCTTCCGAGTTTCCATACCAAAGGGGGGGGGGGGGAAGAAAAAAAACACAGCCCCAACACACCCCCCCACCCCGGCTGGGACCAACCGGGCCTCCCCGTCCAGCCGGCTCCTGGAGCAAGGAGCGACTGCCCGGTCCAGCTGGCTCCTGGAGCGGGGAGCGGCTGCCGGGTCTACCCGGCTCCGGTCCCCGGAGCGGCCGCCAGGTCTACCCGGCTCCGGTCCCCGGAGCGGCCGCCAGGTCTACCCGGCTCCGGTCCCGGGAGCGGCCGCCAGGTCGACCCGGCTCCGGTCCCGGGAGCGGCCGGCAGGTCTACCCGGCTCCGGTCCCCGGAGCGGCTGCCAGGTCTACCCGGCTCCGGTCCCGGGAGCGGCTGCCAGGTCTACCCGGCTCCGGTCCCCGGAGCGGCTGCCAGGTCTACCCGGCTCCGGTCCCCGAGCCGGCTGCCAGGTCTACCCGGCTCCGGTCCCGGGAGCGGCTGCCAGGTCTACCCGGCTCCGGTCCCCGGAGCGGCTGCCAGGTCTACCCGACTCCGGTCCCGGGAGCGGCTGCCAGGTCTACCCGGCTCCGGTCCCCGGAGCGGCTGCCAGGTCTACCCGGCTCCGGTCCCCGGAGCGGCTGCCAGGTCGACCCGGCTCCGGTCCCCGGAGCGGCTGCCAGGTCTACCCGGCTCCGGTCCCGGGAGCGGCTGCCAGGTCTACCCGGCTCCGGTCCCCGGAGCGGCTGCCAGGTCTACCCGGCTCCGGTCCCCGGAGCGGCTGCCAGGTCTACCCGGCTCCGGTCCCGGGAGCGGCTGCCAGGTCTACCCGGCTCCGGTCCCCGGAGCGGCTGCCAGGTCTACCCGGCTCCGGTCCCCGAGCCGGCTGCCAGGTCTACCCGGCTCCGGTCCCGGGAGCGGCTGCCAGGTCTACCCGGCTCCGGTCCCCGGAGCGGCTGCCAGGTCTACCCGGCTCCGGTCCCCGAGCCGGCTGCCAGGTCTACCCGGCTCCGGTCCCGGGAGCGGCTGCCAGGTCTACCCGGCTCCGGTCCCCGGAGCGGCTGCCAGGTCTACCCGGCTCCGGTCCCGGGAGCGGCTGCCAGGTCTACCCGGCTCCGGTCCCGGGAGCGGCTGCCAGGTCTACCCGGCTCCGGTCCCCGGAGCGGCTGCCAGGTCTACCCGGCTCCGGTCCCCGAACCGGCTGCCAGGTCTACCCGGCTCCGGTCCCCGAGCCGGCTGCCAGGTCTACCCGGCTCCGGTCCCGAGAGCGGCTGCCAGGTCTACCCGGCTCCGGTCCCCGGAGCGGCTGCCAGGTCTACCCGGCTCCGGTCCCGGGAGCGGCTGCCAGGTCTACCCGGCTCCGGTCCCCGGAGCGGCTGCCAGGTCTACCCGGCTCCGGTCCCCGGAGCGGCTGCCAGGTCTACCCGGCTCCGGTCCCCGAGCCGGCTGCCAGGTCTACCCGGCTCCGGTCCCGGGAGCGGCTGCCAGGTCTACCCGGCTCCGGTCCCCGAGCCGGCTGCCAGGTCTACCCGGCTCCGGTCCCGGGAGCGGCTGCCAGGTCTACCCGGCTCCGGTCCCGGGAGCGGCTGCCAGGTCTACCCGGCTCCGGTCCCCGGAGCGGCTGCCAGGTCTACCCGGCTCCGGTCCCCGAGCCGGCTGCCAGGTCTACCCGGCTCCGGTCCCCGGAGCGGCTGCCAGGTCTACCCGGCTCCGGTCCCGGGAGCGGCTGCCAGGTCTACCCGGCTCCGGTCCCGGGAGCGGCTGCCAGGTCTACCCGGCTCCGGTCCCCCGGGGCGGCTGCCAGGTCTACCCGGCTCCGGTCCCCGAGCCGGCTGCCAGGTCTACCCGGCTCCGGTCCCGAGAGCGGCTGCCAGGTCTACCCGGCTCCGGTCCCCGGAGCGGCTGCCAGGTCTACCCGGCTCCGGCTCCGGTCCCGGGAGCGGCTGCCAGGTCTACCCGGCTCCGGTCCCCGGAGCGGCTGCCAGGTCTACCCGGCTCCGGTCCCCGAGCCGGCTGCCAGGTCTACCCGGCTCCGGTCCCCGGAGCGGCTGCCAGGTCTACCCGGCTCCGGTCCCCGGAGCGGCTGCCAGGTCTACCCGGCTCCGGTCCCGGGAGCGGCTGCCAGGTCTACCCGGCTCCGGTCCCGGGAGCGGCTGCCAGGTCTACCCGGCTCCGGTCCCCGAGCCGGCTGCCAGGTCTACCCGGCTCCGGTCCCCGAGCCGGCTGCCAGGTCTACCCGGCTCCGGTCCCCGAGCCGGCTGCCAGGTCTACCCGGCTCCGGTCCCGAGAGCGGCTGCCAGGTCTACCC
>NW_027461254.1:55000-57500 GCF_030463565.1 Pelecanus crispus
CGCCGGCCGAGCGCCCGCTCGTGCGGCACGAGGAAGCGGCGAGCGGCGACGACGGGGTCGGGCGACAGGTGCGAGCCCGGCGAGGGGAGAGAGGAGAAAGGTGGAGGAGAGGGGGGGCCCTTCGGGGTCGGGGGGGGCGTCTCCCCCGACCCTCCCCGCACCGGGGCGGGCTTGCTGCGAAGCTGCAAAAGCCCGCCCGGCCTCCGGCCCGCGACAGAGGGGCCAGGCCCTCCGGGCGTTCCGGGCTGGCGCGCGGCGCGCGCCGGCCGCGGCGCGGCGGTGGCGGCGTCCCGCCCGCCCGCCCGCCCACCCGTGGCCCACCGGCGGCCCCCCCCCCGCGGGGGGGGGGGTCGGGGTGGGCGCGGGGGCGGGCGCGGCGGCGGGGGGCGCCGCGCCGCCGTTGCCGCCTTCGGCCGGCGAGGCTCTCGGCCGGGTCGCGTCCCGCGCGAGCGGGCGGCCCGAGCCACGGCTCTCCTCCCGGGCGCAGCGCCGGGCTACTGAGGGAAACCCCGGGCCCCGGGAAGGAGGACGTGCGGATGTCGGGCGCGCCCCCGCGGGCGGACGCTCCCCCGATGGCGGCAGCGGGGGAGGCACCCCCGCGGGGCCTTCAGGTCGTTTCCCTCGCCCCAGGGCCAGGTACCTAGCGTCCGCGCTTCGGCGGCCCTCCCTCGGCGGCGGAGTCCGGGGGTCGAAGGCCGGCGGAGCCGGGCGGAGGTTTAAAGACCCGGGCGGCTCGGTGCGGCCCCCGGGGGGGCGGCCGGGCGGCGGTCGGTGCCCCAAGGGGCGGGGAGTTTCTCCTCGAGGCCCCTTCGAGGTGTCCGCCGCCCGCGCTCAACCCCCCCCGCGGGGCGGCCGTGCCGGGGAGGGCCTCTCACTGCCCCCCCCTCTCCGCGGTCCGGTCTCGTCGGAGAGGCCGCGGCGCGGCCGGCCGTGGCCGGCCCGCTCGCCTCGAAACGGGCGACCCCGGCGGGAGCGCGTGCTCCTCCGCCGGGGCGGCGAGTCCCCGCGGTGGGGGCTCGCCGGGCGTCCCTCCCGGGCCGCCGCGCTCTCTGTCGCAGCGCTGCGGCGCGCTGCGCTCCGCTCCCCTCCCCACGCGCCCCGCCCAGCGGAGCCGCTCGGCGGTCTCCCGGGCGCTCGCCACCGGCGAGGGCGGCACCCCGGCCGAGCGGCGGCGGCGCCGCTCGGCGTGTGTCGGTCGGCCGGAGGGTGTCTCCGGCCGCCGTCCGGCCGGCGGTCGGCTCGTCCCGGCCCGGGCCCCGTCCGTCGCTTCCCCGTCGCGCCCTTCCCGGCCGAGCCGGGCAGGCGGGCGCGCGGGCGGGGGCGTCCCACTCCCGGTCTCCGCGTGGAAACGGGGAGAGCGGGAGCCGCCCCCGGCCTCAGCGCCGTCCGCCTTCCGCCCGGGCGCGTGCCCGCGGAAGGGGGGCCGAGGCGAGGAGCGGCGGTTCCGGGCGCTGCGGGCAGGGCGAGCCGCTCCGGTGCGGCGGCGGCGGGGGCGCCGTCCGGGGGGCGGCGCGCGTCCGTCGGCTCGGGCTCCGGCGGTCGCCGCCTCCGGCGTGCGCGCGGCGGCTGCGGAGCCGTCCGCGGCGTCGCCGGGCGGAGCGAGCCGGGCGGGGGGAGCCGGCTGTCGTAGCGCGGCGGAGCTGTTGCGCGGAGAGGCGCGCGCGGGGCCGGCGGGGCGCCCCGCCGCTGCTTGTCGGCCGGCGGCGGCGGGCAGCAGCGGCACACCCGGTGTCCCGAGAGCGAGGCGAGCGGGCGGCGCGGCCGGGCGCGTGGCGGCCTCCGCGCGGAGGCCGGGCCGAGCCCGGGCGCCTGGGCCGCCCCCGAAGCGCGCAAGGCGCTTGTGTCGTTTGTCCCAGGTCCGATCGGTCGGGGAGCGCGGGCTCCCCCGCCCTTGCCCTTCGGGGTTAAATTTTTTTTTCCGTTCCGTATTTTTACTTCACACTCTATTTTTTTTCCGTATTGTGTGCTCGTACGGTCAGCCGAGGCGAGGCCTGTCCGTCGCGCCGCGTCGCGCCGCGTCGCGTCCCCTCCGCGCGGGCGGAGGGGCGGGCCGGCGCGTCGGGCGTGCGGTGGGCCGCCCTCTGAGCGAGGGGCCGCTCTCCGCGAGCGGTCCCGGTCCCCCCGCGCGCGCGGGGCGGTGCCGAAAGCCAGACAACTCTTAGCGGTGGATCACTCGGCTCGTGCGTCGATGAAGAACGCAGCTAGCTGCGAGAATTAATGTGAATTGCAGGACACATTGATCATCGACACTTCGAACGCACTTGCGGCCCCGGGTTCCTCCCGGGGCTACGCCTGTCTGAGCGTCGCTTGACGATCAATCGCCGGCTGAGCCGCCGCCCCGTCGCCGGGCGGCGGCCGCAGCGGCGCGGCTGGGGTGCATCGCAGGCCCGCGCGCGCGGCCCCGGGCGGGCGGGGGAGCGGTTCCCCCGCGTCCCGGCGGCAGCGGCGTCTGCCAAGAAAAGGGCCTTCGTCCCCCTAAATCGAGACTCGGGGAGCGCTC